>NC_059428.1:11989554-12169554 GCF_021028975.2 Sphaerodactylus townsendi | reverse complement strand
ATTTATTTATTTATTTATTTATTTGTTTGTTTGTTTGTTTATATTTATTATTTAGATTTTTATACCGCCCTACCCCCAAGGGGCTCCGGGCGGTGTACAACATAAATCAACACAATACTAGATTGGGGAGCAAACCATACAAATACACAACAAATTACATAGACTCCATCCATTTAGATATTCATTGAAAACTTGCTAAAATTCCATTAAAACAGCGGTTAACACGATAAAAGGCACCCGGTAAACCCATTTTTAAAAACCCTCCCCCACAAAGGGGGAACAGCTGGACCCCTCCATAGGAGGGTTACCCAGATGTAGAAGGGCATCCTCCTCCTCCTCCTCCTCCTCCTCCTCCTTGGTTGGCCACTGTGTGATGTATATTCTGATGTATATTCTAGATCACTGTGTGATCTAGAGCACCTTCCTTATGAGGAGAGGCTGGATTTGATGGACCACTGGTCTGATCCATCATAGAAAAAGTGCAGAGAAGGGCAACGAGGATGATTGAGGGACTGGAGCACCTTCCTTATGAGGAGAGGCTGCAGTGTTTGGGACTCTTTAGTTTGGAGAGGAGACGGATGAGGGGGGATATGATTGAAGTCTATAAAATTATGCATGGCGTAGAAAATGTTGACAGAGAGAAATTTTTCTCTCTTTCTCACAATACTAGAACCAGGGGGCATCCAGCCGCAGAAGGCCATTGCTTTCACATCCTGCATGTGAGCTCCCAAAGGCACCTGGTGGGCCACTGCAAGTAGCAGAGAGCTGGACTAGATGGACTCTGGTCTGATCCAGCTGGCTTGTTCTTATGTTCTTATATTCATATACACAACATGTGAAGCCCTGGAAAATATTAATGGTGGTCAGTTGGCAAACAGCAGTCATTAGCTGGATTTGATGTGCCTTGGTCTGACCTAGCATAGCTTTTCTTATGTTCTTATTTCCATTTTTTGGGGGGTGGGAGGTTGTCATCAGTGAAAAAATATGGGCAGTAATCAATAAGGGAAAAGAAACAGCCGTCTCTGGGATTCAGGACAGCCCCCAGCAATCAATTAATAGCTTGATCGATACAGCGTGATGTAGGGTGGCTTAATTGACGAGAATCAGCACTTGCGCTTGTAGCACCCGAAGAAGACTGCTGTCAGCAAAGTTGGCGGCATTTCGAAATGCAGCTGCCTCATCTGGATCTGGGCGAGAAATGCAGAGAGAGAGAGAGAGAGAGAGAGAGAGAGAGAGAGAGAGAGAGAGAAACAGCCTGAAATGAGATACAAGGACATCACAGCTAATTGACATCCGGAGTGAAACTCCTCAACGGGAACATTCCCTACCGATATTTCACCGGCGCGTATTGTCTCGACTGGAGAAGTTGCCGTCATATTGCACAGAGATTGCGCTCGGCAACGAACAGCAGGACGGTATGAATTTTTCATTCTGCCAAAGCCGAATGCCAGACCGAGGCGGCTTCTTCTGAAAAGAAGTAGCTTTCTTCTAAAGACAAGAATAAGGATAAACAATCTCTACGGGGTTGTTAGAGGCTATGATTTAGTTGTTGTGGCTTATCAGCCACAGGAGAAAGCCATGCATCATTAAATATTGCTTATAATCAGCAAGATGTTACAGGAACTTGGTTCAGACATCGTGCGAAGCCCTGGAAAATGTTAATGGTGGTTAGTTGGTGAGCAGCAGCCTGAACAGTCTTGAGTAAACTGATCTCCTCAAGTCTTGGGAGCTAAGCAGGGTTGGTCATAGCTAGAACTTGGATGGGAGGCCACCAAAGATGTCTGGAGGCCGGCCAGTCACTCTGTTGGTCCCTTGCCTTAAACGCCTCACAAATGGGGTCACTGTTGCGACTTGACCACACACAACTGTAAGTTCGTGAAACCAGGATTTGGTTCACAGAGGGTTTTTCAAATCCTAACTTGCCTCAACGAATGCTGGTATTGTCCCTCGCGTTATCTCCTCAGCTCCCCCCCCCCTACACAGATACCTGGCTGGTATTTCGGACTTTAAGGATATTGCCAAGAAACAAACAAGGATTAAACTAGGATGTCCACACTTGTTAAATCATGTCATACCACAGTAAAAAAACAACAACAACCCGCTGGAGATTAATTTAAAGCAACCCCTCAAGAAGAAGAAGAAGAAGAAGAAGGAGGAGGAGGAGGAGGAGGAGGAGGAGGAGGAGGAGGAGGAGGAGGAGGAGGAGGAGGAGGAGAAGAAGACGGAGGAGGAGGAGGAGGAGAAGAAGAAGAAGAAGAAAAAGATGGAGGAGGAGAAGAAGAAGACGAAGGAGGAGGAGGAGGAGAAGAAGAAGAAGAAGAAGAAGAAGAAGAAGAAGAAGAAGAAGAAGAAGAAAAAGATGGAGGAGAAGAAGAAGAGGAGGAGGAGGAGGAGGAGCAGTAGTTTTGGATTTACGCCCTGCTTTTCTCAACAGTAAGGAGCCTCAGAGCAGCTTAGAAACTCCTTCCTCTCCTCTCCCCACAACAGACATCTTGTGACAGAGGTGGGACTGAGAGAGTTCGGAGAGAACCGTGACTGGCCCAAGGTCACCCAGCAGGCTTCAGGTAAAGGAGTGGCAAACAAACTTGGTTGACCAGATTAGAGTCCATCACTCCAAACCACTTCCCCAGGCTTGCTCCTCCTGTACATGCAGTGCCTGGTTGCCCTGCCTTCTTGCGCTCCTTCTCCCTGCCTATTTCTCTGGCATGAGGATGAACATTCAAGCCAGGGTTTCAGGGCTTGTGGAACCCAATATAAATTGGTCCACCTTCACAACCAACACAATAGAAAACAGAAGCTGGATATATGTAGGGGGCTATGCAAATGTATCAAATCGGAATGGGAAAGTTTAGCAGTGGAGCAGCCTCAAATGTTTTATTTTTATTTACTTTTGGATTTATAAGCCACCCTTCCCCATATGGGCTCAGGGCGGCTCGCAGCAATACATAAACTATAATACAATTGATTCAGTTTCTGGCATGTCAACCCATAAGAACATAAGGACATAAGAACAAGCCTGCTGGATCAGACCAGAGTCCATCTAGTCCAGCACTCTGCTACTCGCAGTGGCCCACCAGGTGCCTTTGGGAGCTCACAGGCAGGAGGTGAAAGCAATGGCCTTCTGCGGCTTTTGCTCTGGAGCACCTGGACTGTTAAGGCATTTGCATGATGCTAAAACTATGATGCTAAAACCCATGATGCTAAAACTAGATAGATAGGTTGTAGATAAAGGGGAAGGGAATGGGTTAGGAAAAGGACAAAAAGATAAGATAGGGCAGGGGACAAGGAGCAGATGGCCAGCTCTGATTGACATACGATTGATGCCCTCAACCATAGGCCTGGTCGAATAGCTCTGTTGAAGAAGGAGGAGGAGGAGGAGGAGGAGGAGGAGAAGGAGAGGAGGAAGAGTTTGGATTTATATCCCACCTTTCTCTCCTGTAAGGAGACTCAAGGTGGTTTACAAGCTCCTTTCCCTTCCTCTCCCCACAACAGACCCCTTGTGAGGTAGGTGGGGCTGAGAGAGTTCTGAGAGAACTGTGACTGGCCCAAGGTCACCCAGCAGGAATGTAAAAGTGCGGAAACACATCCGGTTTACCAGTTAAGCCTCCACCACTCAGTTGGAGGAGTGGGGAATCAAACCCGGTTCTCCAGATTAGAGTCCACCTGCTCTTAACCACTACACCACTTACAGACCCTGCAGAACTGTGACAAGTGCCTGTAGTTTCCCAGAAATAAATAGCTGTTTTGGCAGGTATATTCTGTGGCATTATCCTTCCCTTAGCAAACTCTGCCCACCCTAATCTCCACCCCAAATCTCCAGGAATTTCACTACCCAGTGTTAGCAACCACAAGTCCTACCCATACCTTTCCACAACAACATGGAATACAAGTTTCCAAGCTGGACTTCCACCAACTTGTTCATGTAGAAGTAAGGATCTGGCAGACTGATTCCTGTGCGGAGATCTCTTACAACATGTTGATTGTTCTTACGGGATCCCGTCAACATTTTTTTGAAGGGGGGCAGGTTTCCAAATGATAACATGCCAAGAAAGGGGCTCCCCCGCTGATATTATGTTTGAAAGAGTAGGTTGAACATTGATCGTGGGATTGGGCGGAATGCAAATCAGGTATTTACTCACTGCGGATTGCCGAGCTTTATGGTTAGTCAATAGGTTTCTTGAAAACAGTGCTTACATTTTATCCATCGTAGATTACTAACGAGTAGGGCAGAATGACTGAAAAGCTGAAAAATGCAGGGAATTTGAGAATCGTGCTATTTTATTTTATTTGTTATTCTGTTATGTTTGTACCCCACCCATTCCCGGCCAACTTACATATAAAGTTAAAACAACCACAAACTCCATAACATAATGCATTGATTCTGAAAGCTGATTTCTATGCAGATGCTGCTGTTTAGTAAAAAAACCCATCCTAAATTTTGTTTCACCCCTCCCCATTTTAGCATAGATTATTCTCAAATTAGGGGGGGGGGGAGAAATGGGAATTTACTCCAGGTTGTAAGCATCCTGAAGCAGGTGTAACATGATAACAGTGTACCAACACACTTGAAGCTGAGTGATTTTCTTTTGTTATGAATCAAGGACCAACAATTCTCCCCATATGTAAAGTTAGGTAGTTTCCCCAGAGGGTGATGATTCCAAAACAACCCTCCATACAATGGTTCATGAAGAAGGAGGAGAGTTTGGATTTATACCCCACCTTTCTCTCCTGTAAGGAGACTCAAGGTGGCTGACAAGCTCCTTTCCCTTCCTCTCCCCACAACAGACACCTGGTGAGGTAGGTGGGGCTGAGAGAGTTCAGAGAACTGTGACAAGCCCAAGGTCACCGGCAGGAGTGTAGGAGTGCGAAAACACATCTGGTTCACCAGATAAGCCTCTGCCACTCAGATGGAGGAGTGGGGGATTCAAACCTGGTTCTCCAGGTTAGAATCCACCTGCTCTAAACCACTTCACCACGCTGGTTCCAAAATCTCAGGATGGCACATGTTCGTAATCACATTTAGGAAATACCATTGAGTTGCCAACCTTAGTGTGAAGCCTGGAATTACAAGTGATCTCCAGAGATTAGTCCCCTTGGTTTCCATAGAGTTTTGGGGAGAGTGCTAGAGTGTCCCCCCTCCCTGTGTGATACTGGCACTTCCACACCACACTAGAAGCAGGGGCACAGATCACAGCCCCTTCTCTGCTGTCCTGATTCCACTTGCCGAACATATGAGTGTTGGTGGGCAGCTGCAAGGATCCCTGGGAGATTATTTGCCATTAGCAGGCACTTGGGAACCCTACGGCAACTGTAGATAGTAGGCCCAGTGCTCAACCGGGCCATATTTTTCCTAGGTAGATGTTACCAGTGAGAGGGAAGGAGGGATGTTACCAGGATGTTACCATTGAGAGGGAAGGAGGGAAAGCTAAAGGGGCTTGGACAGGTTTATGGAGGAGAAGTCGATCTATGGCTACCAATCTTGATCCTACTTGATCTGAGGTTGCAAATGCCTCAGCAGACCAGGTGCTTGGGAGCAGCAGCAGCAGAAGGCCCTTGCTTTCACCTCCTGCAGATGAGCTCCCAAAGGCACCTGGTGGGCCACTTCGAGTAGCAGAGCGCTGGACTAGATGGACTCTGGCCTGATCCAGCAGACTCGTTCTTATGCTCTTATAGGGCGATTCCGCACATGCCACAGGAATGGAGGGACGAAGGTGGCGTTTTTTGATTGGCCAGCTGTACACATGCCCAAAACACTCAGCTGGGATTGGCTGAATGGGGGACTCCTGGCACCAGAGATTCCGCACTTTACTGGAATCGAGCTGAGTTCGAGCGTGGTTCCCTGAAAAAGTAGTAGTTCCCAACTGGAGTCGGAAATTTGACCGTTACACGGGGCGAAGCTGGTACAAAACCACGTCGATCCCAGTGGTCGTGCAGAGCACTTAGGTCGAACGCAGCTCGAACTTAGGTTGATTTCGCAAGTGCAGAATCGACCATAGAGGGGTAGCTAAAGGTAGATTTGCTGGTGGGCAGAAAGGAGAGAAGCCAGGAAAAGGGGGGAGGTCAGGAATGGTTTTGGGAAAGGGAAACACAGAATAGTGGTGAAGGGGAAAATGGCATCCCTCTCTCGGGGCCTCACAGATCCCCAGTTTGTTCTAACCTAGTTTTGAACAAGCCAGCAAAAAGAGAATTTCATGCTGTCCCATTCTGTCATCCCATCCATGCAAATTGCATTGCTTTCTTTGAGGGAAGAGGTATTTTCCCCCAAGGACACATCAACTTAATATGAGAAGAGAGGAAGGGGGGAAACACACCATTTTTTCGTAACAATCTCCACCATTCTGACATCCACTCAGGGTGCTGCGCAGATATTGCTTCTGGCAAATTGTCACTGGGAATACTAGATTTTATTTCCTTTCTTCAAGACTGGAGCTAAAACGAAATTACAAACAAGGCCTGAGTTGCTCCGACGTGCACGTGTCACTCCTGCTTCTGGTGTGGAATTAGAATTGCTATTAATTCATTTATTTGTAAGCAACGACTCCAGAGGCCGGTTCGAGGCAGCCAACGCTAACAGAAAAAGCTAGAGAGAAAATACCCATTTATAAACAGTAACTTGCTAAAATGCTTGATAGAACTGTCACAATCGGGGGTCAACAGCCAATAACATGAGAACCAGCGTGGTGTGGTGGTTAAGAGCAGGTGCACTCTAATCTGGAGAACCGGGTTTGATTCCTTGCTCTGCCACTTGAGCTGCGGAGGCTTATCTGGGGAACTAGATTCGCCTGTGCAGTCCAGCACATGCCAGCTGGCTGACCTTGGGCGAGTCACAGTTCTTTGGAGCTCTCTCAGCCCCACCCACCTCACAGGGTGTTTGTTGCGTGGGAGGGGGGAAGGGAAACGTTTTCTTTGTACTGTGTAGAAAAAAGCCAATGTTTTGCTGCTGTGAGTGGACCTCATAAACCAGTGGCATACTGGGCCTAAATGGTGCTTGGGGGCATGATCGCCTCCCCCCATGCCCCACGAACAGGAGCCAGCAGGGAGGCTGGGGGAGGGTGGGTCTCGGGGGGCAGCTTGGATGGGTGCCGCAGCAGCCTAGCTCCTGGGCTGCTCGCAGCCAAGCTGTGCCCCCACATCCCTGCAGGCTGGCTTCTGCCCTCCCCAGGGCCTGGGGGCTACAGGAGTTGGCCTGCAGGGAGGCCGGGAGGGGGGAGCGGGTTTGGTTCGTACGGTTCGGGGCACACACTATTCGGTTCGTACGGTTTGCGGCACCATACGGTTCGGGCACACACTATTTCGTGCATGCAGCTCGGGCGCACGCCCCTTACGTGACAAACTGGTGTGACAAACATGGGATACCCCATGTCCCCATTAGCGGTACACCACTGTCATAAACCTCCAGGGTCATCATAGGTCAACTGTAGCTTGATGGCATTTTCCACACAGGCTCCGGTAGCAGCTTTACAGTCCAGACTAGCCCAATCTTTCCAAAACTTGGAAGCTAAGCGGGGTTGGACATAGTTGTTACTTGGATGGGAAACCACTTAGGAAGTTGCTATGCAGAGACAGGCAATGGCAAACCACCTCTGAATGCCTCTTGCTTTGAAAACCCTGTGAGGTCAACATAAGTCAACTGTGACTTGACCGCATTTTCCAACCCCACCAGAACTAAGCATGAAGGTTGGTCCCATTCACGCAAGTTTGTCCAGGAGAAATTCCAGCATCTTGTGGTCACCTGATGAGCCTGTAACTTCTGATTTCCCAGATCCTGACATTTTATTTCCTCTCAATCTCCACTGACTGAGATTCTTTTTTTAAAAAAAGTTGTGAAACATTCATGAACTTCTCTCCTTTGTTGCGTTTTCTTTTAGATGAGATACCAGGTGTTTTTCAGGTCAGACCTTGCTTGAAAATAAATTAGCAAAGAAAGAGAGAGGGAGAACGCGACCCGGGTTCGAAATCTGACCTCTGATAAAAGCTTTGATTAAGAAGGCACTTCATCTGCATGCTGTCGGCGTCGATTCCAGCCTCGTAAACACAGGTTAAAAGGCGAGCTGTTTAAAAATTAAAACACATTTCCCATGCAAATCTTTTTTTGGTTCATATTTTAATAATACCCTGAATAATTGAACAGTGTGCAGGCTTACAAAAACCACCAAACCCACCACGATTTGGATTCTTCCTTTACTCTTTAAGATTCTCGCAATGCAGAGAAAGTCTCTGTGCATGAACAAGGCGCTGCTCTACTGGGAGTCAGTTGTGCATAGTTCAAAACACAAGGTTCATGGTGTCTGCCGGGAGCACAGAAAACAATCTTGCTTATTTGGCACAAACAGGTTACTTTGTGCACCACTAATATTCTGAACAGTTAAAGCAATTATGTTGGCACAGGAACAAGGGGCCATCAAACGGACGGGTCAGTGGTAACCTTGCTGAAAGAAGAAGAAGAAGAAGAAGAAGAAGAAGAAGAAGAAGAAGAAGAAAAAGAAAAAGAAGAAGAAGAAGAGTTTGGATTTATATCCCCTCTTTCTCTCCTGCAGGAGACTCAAAGGGGCTTACAATCTCCTTGCCCTTCCCCCCTCACAACAAACACCCTGTGAGGTAGGTGGGGCTGAGAGAGCTCTGAGAAGCTTAGCCCAAGGTCACCCAGCTGGCGTGTGTGGGAGTGTACAGGCTAATCTGAATTCCCCAGATAAGCCTCCACAGCTCAGGCGGCAGAGCTGGGAATCAAACCCGGTTCCTCCAGATTAGATACACGAGCTCTTAACCTCCTACGCCACTGCTGCTAGTTTCTAGCAGCCTTCCATGTCAAAAAAGAAAAGAGCCACCCCAATCTCACACAGCAGGTTGCAGTCTATCTGAGAGATTTGAGCAGGGTGACATTCAGCAAAGCATTTTAGTCGGAGGCTCCTTCTGCATCGGCCAATAAACACAGGTTAAGGATGCTAAAAAACCCATTTTGGCTGCCCTGGGAAGCAGTCGCACTTCCTGTTTTTTAAAAGTCCCCACCTTGCAGCTGTGTAGCCAGGCTATGAGGGTCCATGCCAGCCTGCCCTCATAACTACGGGGATAAGGAACACACACAGACACACACACCCAGAGGTGGGATCCAGCAGGTTCTCACCAGTTCCCAAGAGTGGGTTACTAATTATTTGTGTGTGCCGAGAGGGGGTTACTAATTGGGTCTGCTTTTCTGTTAGAAATTCCATTAGGTCCAAAAATCATAAAGTCCTGTTGTTTCCTATGTGGCTGGTTAGCGAAGGTAGAAAACGGGATAATTCTCCCTGCTGGGCTGTTTTAAAAACATGTTTTAGAAATATGGTCAAGTTCCTTGTTTAAGGAAAGCATCCTTCTTTTGATTTCTAGAAACAAAATTAAGTATTTGAAAGTATTAAGTATTTGACATGCAGTCAATTAGAGGAGAAGTAGTTGTTTCTGTTGGCAGTAGACGCTAGGACTTGCTGTAATGAGTTTAAATTATGGACAGAAAGATACCAGCTGGAAATTAGGAACTTTTTTTTTACAGTAAGAATTTTTTACAGTAACAGAGAAATTATTAATGCCTCGCCCCCGGAATGCCCGGCCACACCCCAGTCATGCCCCGCCCAGCCCCATTGGCGCTACGCCACTGTTTGAATCGCACCACCATGGGAACCTGTTACTAAATTTTTGGATCCCACCACTGCACACATCCCTGCCTCTGTGCGAAGCTGTGACAGCAACCCATATTGCTTCCGCAGGCTCTGGTTGTTTCCTGCATGGAGGCATGTGAACAAGAAAACAGGACAGCAGGTTACTTTAGCCCAGTGGTTCTCAACCTTCTTAATGCCACGACCCTTTAGTACAGTTCCTCGTGTTGTGGTGACTCCCAACCCTAACATTTATCCATTTTACAGATGGAGAACACTGAGGCAGAGAGTCTTAGGTGACCCCTGTGAAAGGATCGTTCGACCCCCAAAGGGGTCACGATCCACAGGTTGAGAACCGCTTAGCCTGACTGCAACCCGCTCTACCTGTGCTGTGCTGCTGTTGTGTGGGTTGATACAGGACTCACAGTGCCATTTTTAATTTGTACAGCACCTGGCACAGTCTTCAATGCTATAAAAGCTGCAGTTCCACAATAATACCTATGTCAGAAATTCCTCCCATCCCAAAACTTCCCTGCTAGAATGCTATATATTGGTAGGGGCTGAAGCTCACTGATTTAGCATACCTGTGTTTTTTGAGGGAGAGGAATGAACATAAGAACAGCCATAAGAACATAAGAACAAGCCAGCTGGATCAGACCAGAGTCCATCTAGTCCAGCTCTCTGCTACTCGCAGTGGCCCACCAGGTGCCTTTGGGAGCTCACATGCAGGATGTGAAAGCAATGGCCTTCTGTGGCTGTTGCTCCCGAGCACCTGGACTGTTAAGGCATTTGCAATCTCAGATCAAGGAGGATCAAGATTGGTAGCCATAGATCGACTTCTCCTCCATAAATCTGTCCAAGCCCCTTTTAAAGCTATCCAGGTTAGTGGCCATCACCACCTCCTGTGGCAGCATATTCCAAGCACCTGTCCTGCGTTAGCGTGAAGAAGTGTTTCCTTTTATTAGTCCTAATTCTTCCCCCCAGCATTTTCAATGGATGCCCCCCTGGTTCTAGTATTGTGAGAAAGAGAGAAAAATTTCTCTCTGTCAACATTTTCTACCCCATGCATAATTTTATAGACTTCAATCATATCCCCCCTCAGCCGTCTCCTCTCCAAACTAAAGAGTCCCAAACGCTGCAGCCTCTCCTCATAAGGAAGGTGCTCCAGTCCCTCAATCATCCTCGTTGCCCTTCTCTGCACTTTTTCTATGATGGATCAGACCAGTGGTCCATCAAATCCAGCATTGTGTTCCCACAGTAGCCAAATTTTTATTCATGTGCTTTGCAATTTTTTATTTGTGCTTCACAATCTTTGCAAAATCCAAAACACACAGAGAGATAAAAATGCAATAAATTATAAAGTACTTAATCCATAAAGACTCCCTGTTTCTTCTGCATCCAAATATTAATCCTTGAACCCTAAAAATAATTTTTCGTGCCAGGTCTTCGAAATAAAATAAAATGTTTAGCATCATTACTGATTAAAAAGTCTCACTTTTCTCTATTGGATCTTAATTTAACAATCCTCAACCTTCAAAACTGCTAGTCATCAATTTATTTTCTTTTTGTGTTATTTAGGTAGTCTATCGAGGATTTCAAATTGTTCATAAATTTAATTAAGCTATCTTCTTTGAGTAACAAAGTTAAATTGGCCATCTCTGCCAACTCTAGTACCTTCATCCAATATTCGTCAATTGTAGGTATAGCTGGAATTTCCCATTTCTGTGTGTATAGTATTCTTGCAGCTGCTGTCATGAATAAAAAACCAGTGTTCCGTGTTTTCTTTCCAGAGATCCATCCATTAGTCCCAACTGTAAGCCTCAGGGTTCATTTGTATATTTATCTTTAAAATCTTTTGAATTATTCAGTTTTATTCATTTCCAAAAGTGGGTTAATAATGGTCCAATGACCATTGAATGGGTTATGAATGGGTTAATAATGGGTTAATAATGGGCTAAACCATTGAATGGGTTAATATTGGGCTAATATGGGTTAATAACCATTGAACTTCCTTATTCCGCCTCTATTGTGTAGAGCAAAAACTTTGAGGAGTGTTTTATTGCATTTGATTTACTGCAAGATTCATTCCAAGTTCTGCCCCACAGAACCCACAAGCTGAGAGTACGCTAACTCTGCTAGATGTAGAAGAAGAGACTGTCGGATACACCAGAGCAACATCTCATAAATTAAATGTGGGTTCTAGCCCAGAGAATGTCAGGGGGAATTTGGGCTTTGTGTGGAAAAAAAAAGGAAAATCAATTAAATCAATACTAAATAAAAACATAATTGTTTTTACTTGGAAGGTAGCAAGCTGAATTACTTTAGGCCTTAATCTTGCCTCTCTAAATCTTGTTCTTTTTTGGCCTTTTGTGTTATACTTGTAGCGGCGAATGAAACTCTGGCTTCCACATACAGCCTTGACAATTATTCAAAGTTCCTTTGGTTTGACTCTTTCTTCCATAGGTTCCCCTGGTAATATAAAAATGAATGGTGAATTGAGAAAAAGCTTTGGAAATATCAGGGATTGAAGTTTCCCCCTGCCTTGTGCTAAGTGGTTTTCCTTCCTCTCCACACAACGTTTTTAATGAAGTCTTTGACTTGGAAGAACTTTTTCAGCAAATGTAGACTCTTGTAGACTGGTTCTTACAACTGGCTGTGCCTCTAACCCCGTGGTGGCAAACCTTTGACACTCCAGATGTTATGGACTACAATTCCCATCAGCCCCTGCCACCATGGCCAATTGGCCATGCTGATAGGGGCTGATGGGAATTGTAGTCCATAACATCTGGAGTGCCAAAGGTTCGCCACCACTGCGTCTAACCTGTCCACGGTGTCATCTTTCCATAGGTGTAGTAGCCAGAATGCAACACCAACAGTCGAGTGTGGTGCACAGCTGGAATGTCTGACAGCTTCCCAGTGAACATTGGCGTCCACCAGGGCTGTCCACTGTCACTGCTGTTGTTAGTTCTTGTCATGGACACCATCATGCAGGATTTGCAAAGTGCTGTACCCTGGACGTTACTCTATGCTGATGACATCATAGTTCTAACTAATACCCGAGACCTGCAGCGCCACGTGCAAACCTGGAATGACTGTCTTAGTCAATTTGGCACTGCAAAGACTGACTATCTGGAAACAACTCCTGATGTGGGCTCAATCCAGGTCAATGGTGACAATCTGAAGAAAACAGATGCATCTCGATACCTCAGCTCAAATTTACAGAGCGATGGCAGCTTTGTATTGTCAAAGGCTTTCACGACTGGAATCACTGGGATGTTGTGTGGTTTCCGGGCTGTATGGCCATGCTCTAGCTGCATTCTCTCCTGACGTTTTGCCTGCATCTGTGGCTGGCATCTTCAGAGGATGCCATACAGCCCGGAAACCACACAACACCCCGATGGCAGCGTTGATGGGGAAATACGGGCAAGAGTCAATGAGACATGGGTGAGATGGAACGGAGTCACTGGTGTTCTTTGCGATAAGAAAAGGCCTATACACCTGAAGCAAAAAATCTACAAGATTATAGTCCACCCCATAGTACTCTATGGGTCAGAGTGCTGGTCCATAACAAAAGCGGCTGAACAACAACTCCATGTCATGGAAATGCACATGATTCACTGGACACTGGGTGTATCCTCCTCGATCACATCACCAGTGACATGGTGCGACAACAATTTGGCATCGCGCCCATCGAGGTAAAAATGAGAGGCACCTGTGCTGGTTCAGCCAAGTCTGGTGAGTAGTCCCGGTTACTGACGCCAGCATCGCCTATCACACTGAGGCTACTAGCTGGCAGCCATTCGGATGGCCAAAGCAACAATGGCGAGATACCACCAATGCGGATCTGAAAGTTACATGGCTGCAACCAGACATAGCGCTTGATCGAGAGAAGTGGCATTTAAAAATCTGAGAAGCAGGCCCTGCGTTAATGGGACAATGCTAGGAAGAAGCAGAAGTAGCCAGAATGCAGGACCTTTGAAGTGGAAGAGTTTGTAAGCCTCTTTGAAACTCATTAAGGATGAGAAAAGCAGAGTATAAAGCCAAACTACTCCTCCTCCTCCTCCTCCTCCTCCTCCTCCTCCTCCTCCTTCTCCTCCTCCTCCTCCTCCTCCTCCTCCTCCTCCTCCTCCTCCTTCTCCTCCTCCTTCATCCTCCTTCTCCTCCTTCTCTTCCTCCTCCTCCTCCTCCTTCTCCTTCTCCTTCTCCCTTCTCCTTCTCCTTCTCCTTCTCCTTCTCCTTCTCCTTCTCCTTCTCCTTCTCCTTCTCCTCCTCCTCCTCCTCCTCCTCCTTCAGTTCTGTACTATTGGGATCCCAAAACTCCAGTTGTGACTTTGCTGGATATTTATACGAAATATATTAGTTATAGGTAATGTGTTACATCTACATGCTTTTAAATTTCTTCCACTGATTAGATCTCCCATGTGAAAAATATCTCCCCAACCCCCTCCAAAGGTTATCCGCTTTTCAATCTGCTTAAATCTTTTATAGTCATGAACTCATACAAAGAGTACAATTGACTTCTAATGACTGAAGTAAATCCAGTATATAATGCATGACCTTAGGGCAGTAAAAGTGATTTGCTAAGCATTTTTTTTTACCTCGAGAAAGAAACGAACGACACGGAAATGTAAGTGTCTCCTGAGGCATAGGCTATAGGCGCTGTATGCAGATCTGTCTGAGGACAAATCTATTACAAATATAATTGGGATGAATAATTCAAAATTTATAGGCAAAGGAATATGAGTTTTTTCCCTCCCATCACCCAGTCATCCAAACTTGTCAAAGATGACATCCATCTTGCATTATTTGATGCGGAGTCTTCAAAACAATACTCGGGGAGAAGCCCACAAGAGCAAATAATGCCGCTTCTTTTCTTGTCAGATAACAAACAAATAATCCGATTTGTTTTACACAGAATTTCTGCCATACCGTCGATGCCTCGCCAGGAGCTCTCTAAGTCTGTCAGAGCTAGTGTGAGGTCGGAAGAAGCTATGTTATTCGTGGCGTTTTGATGGAAGCTCGCTTTGTGAAAGCATATACAGAAGTTGTGGTGGGGAAAAGTTTCATTTGCCATCAGGATTCTGAATTTAGAGCGATCATGAATACCAGCGTCTCCCAACTCATCCGGCGGACTGGCGGAAATAGCAGATTAGGTAGGGGTCGAGGGTCGAGAGTTCAGAGCAAAGAATGACATGCATCCACACGTACGCCATTGTGGGATCTTTTATTTGCTACAGTCTTGGAGGCCGGGGTGAGCTCCAGCCAGCCCTGGTTAACATAGTTTCAAACCCATGTTCTTCAATCCCATATTCCTCCGCCAACAACTCCCATGAATGCTTTTTAACCTCTGACCTTGTTTAGGTAGTCAACCTCCGGGTGGTAAGTAATCAAATAAGTAAGTGGGTGGCACAGAGAGCTCAGTCGTCATAAATACAAACTGTACATTGGCTTCTCAGTCAAATGGCTGGAAATTGAAAACTCAAAATGCTAAATACTCCAAGGCTAATATCAATAAACAGAAAAGATTGCCAGAATCAAGGACTGAGTGAAGCATCTCTAGGTGTGGTGGCTATTTACTTTGACAAACCATTAAACCCAGAGGCATTGCCATGCTTCCTGCTGACCGTCATTTTCACCTGAGTGGCGGAAGGAGAATTTTTTTAAAAAAAATGTTATCAGCATTTGTGCTGGTCTGTCACTTATGGGTACAAACCAGAAGTCACAATGGGCAAATCCGGGAATCTCCGGGAACTCTATGGAAAAACTCTATGGTTTCCAGTGACTCCTAGGCTGTTTCTGCACGGTTAAAATATCTTGGGTTGAGCAAGAAAAATATCCCTGCGCAGCCGAGATGTTCGCCGTAAAGTAGGTTTGCCCCATGATATTTCCCTCATCCCAGGGTATTCAAAAACTGCCAGATTGGTGGATCTTTTCAAAAATCCTGGGGTGAGCCTGCTTGAGCCTGCTACCATGGGAACACTAATCAGGAGCAAAACTAGTTCATTTTTCCCGCCCGGCTGCCTGATCTCCCCGCCTGATGTTCATTCAAGCTGCCATGAAAAAAACAACAGCCAATCAGAACGCGGGACACCAGGCATGCTCAGATACACTTGGAGCTGCCCCTCAAAAACAACAACCAATCAGAATGCGGGACACTGGGCATGCTCAGATAGACTTGCAATGTAAATACAGAAGTTCTGGGCTTGTGCGAAACAAGCGGGAGCATTTCCTCCCGATCTTCACTGGATTCCTTCACAAAACGGGCAGCCATGCGAAAAGAAAAACCAGGATTAAAAAGACCAGGATGGTAAGGAACCGGTTCTACACAGGTATAATTCTGCCATGTGGAAATGGCCCTAAAGCCACTCATTGTCACTTGTTACCTGGAGTTGTCAGCACCCCTACTGCCACAGCTCAAACCCTTCGCCCACACGAAACAACCATAAAAGGTTTGTTGTCCACCTAGGCTGTGGTCTTCCTTACAAATAACTCTCTTAAAGTTGTCAAACATTTTAAAGAACCCAAGGAGCATGTGATTTATCCTGCTGTAGAACGTGTTGAATGCTTCTGAGCGGTCCATAACGACGCCCCAGGACCTATTTAATCAGCCGCTTGAACAAGCAGAATTAAAAAGAAAATGCGTTTCGCTTAATGTATTAATTCTTTGGGTGTGTGCTCTTAATTAGAGCTAGATCAACATTAACAACTTCTGGTTTGGATTTTTCCTCAGGCACCGAAAGTTTAGAGGAACATATTCTAATGAGCAGCCCACCCTCCCTTAGCTTTCTTGGAAAAAAAAGGTACATTATTGAAAACAGTTCGCAAGCAGAGAGCTATTAAGACAACCATCCCTTCTGGAAATGGACTCATCCCCGTAATGCTGGAATATCTTGTTTTTTACTGGCATGGAGCGACCATCCGGCCATCTGCTGCCTGATGAAATGTTTGGTAAAAAAGACCCCAGCTCAGCCGTTCTCTCTCACATATGATAATGGAAGATGCTTCCCAGGGGAGTTAGGGTAAAAAACCCGAATATATTAAATGAACAGAAGGCAGAGAGGAGTCTCTGAAAGCATCCCGGGAGCGGGCAAAAATTGGGAAGGGTCCCTCGGCACCAGGAGGAATTTGAGGTCTTGAAAGGGTCTCTTTGTAACTGTTTCCGTCAAGCCTCCATTCGGCAGGCTGACAGAGAAGTCAAAGCGTGAGGGGACCATAAATCTCGAGAGGGGCCGTCGCACTCTCTCGGGGTTGGTCAAATGAGGCTCTCCATCTTCAGGGCAGGGAATGACCCTACTCACATTAGAAATTAGATTGGCTTACCGCAGCTTATGACCCACCTGAGTTGACTGTGGCTCTCCCGCTGTGGATCACGGCTTGTCAGGGGCCTGACAACCCTGTCCATCTTGTAATTTTTGAAAGGTGGCACGAGCCAGGCCGTTCACTGACTCCCTAGAAGGCCACGGTACATGGCTGGGGTGTTTGTGGGTGCTTTGGTGCATACAAAAGTGTAAAAGTGAAATAAGGAGGTGACCAGAGGTGGGATCCAGCAGGTTCTCACAGGTTCCCGAGAGTAGGTTACTAATTATTTGTGTGTGCCGAGAGGGGATTACTAATGGGTGATTTTGCTACGTGATTTTTGCCTTAGTTACGCCCCTCCTCTCAGCAGTAGCGCACAGAACTTGAAGCAGTCTAGCAGGAGGTGCACTAGGATGCTGTGCATGTTCCTCCGCGCTCAAGGCATTCATTTCCTGCCCAAGGATCGCAGCTGCCAAGGCTGCGTCCTTGCCACAGCCCCACTTAGGAATGCCCCCCCCCCAACCGAATGCCTGGCCATGCCCTCAGAAGTCTCCTCGCTCCCAGCCCCATTGGTGCTACGCCACAGTTTGAATCCCACCACCATGGGAACCTGTTACTAAAATTTTGGATCCCACCACTGGAGGTGACGTTGCATTTTGCAAGGGAATCGCAATAATTTTGTTTCTGCTCATTGCATTCACTTTATTTTGATCTGAAGTAAGTAATCAGGTTATTTATTTATTTAGGTACTTCCAGCCCAGTTAAGCCACCAAGTTTTGTGCGCTCGTCTGCAACATGGGTCAAACCCTAAATATTGAAAATAAATTGTAATATTCTTACCTACAAAGTTAATCTCTTTTCATAAATATTTTGATAAATGTTTCTAGATTGCTATCATGTTCTCAATCGACTTTTATTGCATTAGCATTAGCATTTGCAAGCCTTTATTGGCATAGACAACAGTACAACAATCATAAAAACAGATTAAAAAGCATATACAATACAGGTCGAAGGAAATCTACTGGCGTTTAGTAATTTCCAGGAGAAAGTCTGCCACTATCATACAGAGAGAAGGATCAGGGTTGTCCAACAAGTAGTGTAATCTAATTAAATCGGGGAGATGGGGTAAATGTAAAGGAGTAAGATTCACATACTTGGATCTGATTTCCTTGAATCTGAGACAGTGTAGTAATTGGTGGGCCAGTGATTCAACTGAGCCATCATTACATGGGCACACTCTTTTAGCCTTTTTTTGCTTATTAAATCTACCATGTCACAAGGCAGAAGGCATAACATTAAACCTGGCGAGCATCATGGCTTTCCTTTGAGCAGGGTTTATTAAGCAATACAGGTAGTGTGCCAAGTGGCCCCGTTCAAATGGGAGAGAAAAATACAGGGGGGAGCACGTTTTCTTGGCTGTGGTGATTAGGGTAGAGAACTTTTATTGACACGCTAGCAGGAAAGTCCATTTCGGGGGTGGGGCGGGGATGCAATGGGCCCTAGCAAAGGGTTGAAGAGGAAGCCTCTCCCCCTGCAATGGGGTTTAGTGGGGCTGTAGCTGGGCAGAGGAATGGGAAGGCTGGTGGCAGGCTCAGCAGGGCAGCTGGAGGGCAAAGGATGGAGTGGGGAAGCTTAGGGTAGTGGTAGTGGGAGAGTTGGAAAGTGTGACTTGGAGGTGGAAAGGTGAGGCTTAGGGTGGGGGGGGTGTGGAATGGCAAGGTGATGCTTGGGGTCGGGGGAGAGTTGAATGGAAAGGGTTGAGGTGGGAAAGGGTTGGAAGACGTGGCTTGGGTAGAACAGAGTGGAATGGGGATTTTTTTTGGGGGGGGAATGGGCCCCCCAATCCTGCATGCTGGCATCAACACACTGAGTCGAGCGAGCATTATGGGGGCCCTCCACCTTTTTGGGAAAGGAGGTGGGGGCAGAAGGGGACTCCATCTGCCTGTTGAACCCAGCGCGCCGAGTCCAATAGGCAGGACAGCCCCCCTTCCTTGCCCAAGCTTGCACAAAGCCTTCCCCACCTTCTTTTCCTAGGCATGTGACCCTGGGCAAGAAAGGGGGGGGGCTGCCCTTGGACTGCTGAGTCCAACAGGCAGGACGGCACCTCCCTTTATTGCCCAGGCTTTCGAGTGGCCAATGGATGTGCAGGACACACACAGCTTTGGTTCCTGCGCATCCTGCCCAGCAATTGGCTGAGGGTTCATCGTCGCACGTTTGAACCCTCAGCCAATTATGTATTAAGATTGGATATTTTGTTCAGTGATTTAGGATTTATGCTTGTATCTAATTGATATTTATTGTGGGCTGCTGTGTGGTTTCCGGGCTGCATGGCCGTGTTCTAGCAGCATTCTCTCCTGATGTTTCGCCTGCATCTGTGGCTGGCATCTTCAGAGGATCTGATAGATGCCAGCCACAGAGGATCTGAAGATGCCAGCCACAGTTACAGGTGAAATGTCAGGAGAGAATGCTGCTAGAACACGGCCATACAACCTGGAAACCACACAGCACCCCAGTGATTCTGGCCATGAAAGCCTTCGACAATACATCGATATTTATTGTATTTCTAATGTTGGTCGTGTGCTGCAATAAACCTAGTAGTTGTAATAGGTACGTAGAGCCCATTTTCTTACCTGTTGGGGGCCCCGAGTGGCTTATGTTATCATTTTACCTACTCCATTTTGACCTCACATCCACAGTCCTGAGAGGCGGGCAGAGGTGGGATCCAGCAGGTTCTCACCAGTTCCCAAGAGTGGGTTACTAATTATTTGTGTGTGCCGAGAGGGGGTTACTAACTGGGTCTGCTTTTCCGTTAGAAATTCCATTACGTCCAAAAATCATGAAGTCCTGTTGTTTCCTATGTGGCTGGTTAGCAAAGGTAGAAAACGGGATAATTCTCCCTGTTGGGCTTTTAAAAACATGTTTTAGAAATATGGTAAAGTTCCTTGTTTAAGGAAAGTATCCTTCTTTTGATTTCTAGAAACAAAATTAAGTATTTGAAAGTATTAAGTATTTGACAGGCAGACAGTTAGAGGAGAAGTAGTTGTTTCTGTTGGCAGTAGACGATAGGACTTGCTATAATGAGTTTAAATTATGGACAGAAAGATACCAGCTGGAAATTAGGAACTTTTTTTTTACAGTAAGAGTTTTTTACAGTGACAGAGAAATGATTAATGCCCCGCCCCCGGAATGCCTGGCCACACCCCCGGAATACCCCGCCCATCCCCATTGGCGCTATGCCACTGTTTGAATCCCACCACCATGGGAACCTGTTACTAAAGTTTTTGGATCCCACCACCGGAGGCGGGTCTACCCTGCAAATCTGCAGGAATTCCCCAACCTGGTGTTGGTGACTCTAAATACTGCAGTAGCCGAGGATGCTCCTACAGTGGCAGAATATTCATCGAGCTGACATTTGCACAACTGCCCACCAGTCCTCTTTAGGGCGGTAAATTGTCGCATGAAGATGTCACGTCCCTCGCGCCTTCTCTGTAGCCACGTCTGGTAATTGTCTGTCTTTGTTTTACAGCACTTAATGTGTCAGAAAAATGGTGGGACGGCGCCGTAAAATTGATGTAAATGGCTTCGGAGTATCATATGGACGTGGCATTTCCTCCCTCCCTCTGGTTCCGGTGGTTTCGTTCTGAAATGGAGTGACAGTTGTTTAGCACGGAGAGATGGCTTGCCGAGCCCCTGTTCCCCCAACATTTAAAACATTAATGTCATAAATAAACGGACAGACTGAGGATACAGTATGATATTGCAGATGGAGGAATGTCCCCATGACAAAGTGGTTTGATTTGTGTCCAGTAACACCTTACTGACCAGCAAGCATTTCAAAAGCTCTCTTTGGTGGGTTCTGCACAGGGCAAATATAACAGGTTTAGGGCTCAATATAAATTGTCGGGGGGTGGGACATCACACAGTTCCCATCCCCAAAACGAGTCTGCCCTGGTTTATTTCGAAAAATCACCAAACCAGCAATTCTTTTGCAGATTGGAACCACTCCTGTCGAACAGCCAGACAGGAAACACTTTATTTCCCTCCCTTTGAGGGCGATTCCGCACACGAGTAAAATAGGTTCGACCCAGTTCCCTGAGAAGGGTACTAACCTAGGTCGAAGCCATTGTTGTTCCCCACTGCAACCAGCTTGATCCCAGCTCGGAGGGCGGGATCATCCTGTGCCTCTTCGCCACTCCGTTCCGATTGGCTACTGTTCTACGGCCATGTTCCGTCTATCCCCACACACGTTATAAAAAAACTGCCACAGGAATGGAGGGACGAAGGTGGTGTTTTTTGATTGGCCAGCTGTACGCATGCCCGAAACACTCAGCTGTGATTGGCTGAATGGGGGACTCCTGGCACCAGAGATTCTGCACTTTACTGGAATCGAGCTGAGTTCGAGCGTGGTTCCCTGAAAAAGTACTCGTTCCCAACTGGAGTTGGAAATTTGACCGTTACACAGGGTGAAGCTGGTACAAAACCACGTCGATCCCAGTGGTTGTGCGGAGCACTTAGGTCGAACACAGGTCGAACTTAGGTCGATAACGCAAGTGCGGAATCGACCCGAGACAACTTTCTCCATTTCTTCCCTCCTGCCCTTTTCCGATCCAGAAATGCATAACATCCACCAGTGATAAAATGCAACGGCAATAACATTCTGCTTTGGCAGGCTTCCTCCCATCCCGCCACACCCCCGATCCAAATTTGCACATTCCAGGGAAGCAGAGAACTCCCAGACCACAAATGTCAATGCTCCAAATGTCCACCACAGAGGTGTTTCGATATGCGGATCAGCTCACAAGCTTCTTTTAGTTTCAGCCAGTTTGCTGTAGAAAGGGCTGCTGAATCTGGATTCTGAAGTTCCTGGAGAACTGGGGGGTGGGGGTAGCTGAGAAGTGCAGAACTAGAGAGTTCTCTTTTGTGAACCTCAAACTTTGTGGCAGCTTCCTAAATTTGAATCCGGATGCAGTTCTGAATGTGCAAACCAGGACCAGGAGTACTGGGTTTAAGGCGAAGGACAAGAGATTCCACCTAAACATTAGGAAAAACTTCCTGACAAGTAAGGGCTGTTTGACAGTGGAATGCACTACCTCAGAGTGTGGTGGAGTCTCCTTCTTGGGAAGTCTTGAAACAGAGGCTGGATGCTCAGGAGTGCTTTGATTGTGTGTCCCTGTATTGCAGGGGGGTAGATTTGATGGCTCTTGGGGTCTCTTCCAACTTTATGATTCTATGATTCAAACACAACAGCACATAGCCCTGAAAATGAACTTAACCTAGACCCATGCAAATATGCCTTACCCCAGTGTGAGGTGGACAAAGTAGATATATCCCATAGCTAAGGTGACCAGATGGTCACCTTTGTAAAATGGGATGGGCGGCCACGCGTGCATGCGCATACGCGCGCGGCCCAAGGAGCGCACGGCCTTGTGGGGTGCTCCCGTTTCCTGCCCTGTCACAGGGCGGAAAACGGGAGCGCCCCACAAGGCCATGCGCTCCTGTGGCCGTGCACGGGCGCGGGAGGCTGCCACACTGCCTTGCGCCCCAGAAGGCAGTGCGGCAGCCTCCCAAAATCAGGACACTGGAAATAACCTGCAGGACGCGGGACACATTTTTTGAAGGCGGGACTGTCCCGCCAAAAGCGGGATGTCTGGTCAGCCTACCCATAGCACAAACACTCTAGACAAGGGGTCTGCAACCTGTGGTTCTCCAGATGTTCATGGACTACAATTCCCATCAGTCCCTGCCAGCATGGCCAATTGGCCATGCTGGCAGGGGCTGATGGGAAATGTAGTCCATGAACATCTGGAGAGCCGCAGGTTGCAGACCCCTGCTCTAGACAGTGCCATGGAGATAAACACATCTCACTGTGATATGCCTCTGAAGATGCCAGCAATAAATGCGGGCAAAAAGTGAAAAGCAAAAGCATGGCCACACAGCTGGAAAACCCACAATAGCCCATTGATTCTGGCTGCGAAAGCTTTGAACAACGCACTGAAGCGGATATCATTGTCCCCTGTTCTTGCCCGTTGTATTTTGGAGAGGTTTTTGTGGATTGATTCCAGAGAAAGTATCATTTGGCAGGCCAGAGTGACGGTTTCGTCTCTGCCGTTGCTTTAATTTTCATCGCAACTTGTGGTCCGTGTGAGCCCCTACTATTTGTAAGAGTAAGGGGATAGATAAATGGTTTAAATGAATAAGTCATGCACTTGCAATATTTAAAAAATTAAATAAGAACCCCAGAGCCCCACAATATGGACCATTGAAATGTCCTCCAACCTCACTGTAATTTGTATTTCCTCTAGGATATGGTAGTTAGGATTGCTTTGCATTACTCATTGTGTTGCTAGTCGAGCGCTTGTACATGGGTAGCCATCACATTCTCCTAATACGACCATCTATCATTGCAGGCATACACAGATGTAGGAAGCTAATAATTAAACAACGGGGGGAAAAATGCACCGAGTTAACAGGCACCAGATGAGAGGAGCTCAGCGGATTGGGGAGAAACGGCTGCGAAGCTGAGCAAAGAGAAGGAAAACCAGTGCAGGGGAAAAGGCCGAATGCTCCTTTTGGGTTCCTCTACAGTCGGAGGTTAAGGGCGCACCCATGAGGCCCGCATACATGACCCCCACTGGGCCTGCTGTAAAAACCCTGCATGTGAATCCATTGCTTCTTCACGGCCATTGAGGGGGTATGTCCAGTGGTGGGAACCAAAAATTTTAGTAACAGGTTCCCATGGTGGTGGGATTCATACTGTGGCGCAGCGCCAATGGGGCTGGGCGGGGCATGACGGGGGCATGTCTGGGCATTCCGGGGGTGTGTCTGGGCATTCCTGAGCGGGGCTGTGGCAAGGACGCACCTGCTGTGCCGCTCCTTGGGTGGGAAACGAATGAACGCAGATGCAGGCTGCCACGCACACCGGCGCACCTCCTGCTAGACTGCTTCAAGTTCTGCGCGCTACTGCTGAGAGGAGGGGCGTAACTAAGGCAAAAATCACGTGGCAAAATCACCAATTAGTAACCCCCTCTCGGCACACACAAATGATTACTAACCTACTCTCGGGAACCTGTGAGAACCTGCTGGATCCCACCTCTGGGTATGTCTGAAATTCACTCCAGCAGGCTCTGGGGGCAAGCAAGAGATGGGTGGATTTCACACAGGCCGAATGTAATGACTGCGGGACATTATAAAAACCATTTTTTTGGGGAGGGAACTTTGCACAGATCCTGTTCTCCAAATGAGTTTGACCCATTTTAGAAGAAGAAGAGGAGGAGGAGGAGGAGGAGGAGGAGATTTGGATTTATACCCCACCTTTCTGTCCTGTAAGGAGACTCAAGGTGGCTTACAAGCTCCTTTCCCTTCCTCTCCCCACAACAGACACCTTGTGAGGCAGGTGGGGCTGAGAGAGCTCCAAAGAACTGTGACTAGCCCAAGGTCACCCAGCAGGAATGTGGGAGCACGGAAACACATCTGGTTCACCAGATAAGCCTCCGCCACTCAAGTGGAGGAGTGGGGAATCAAACCCGGTTCTCCAGATTAGAATCTACCTGCTCCTAACCACTACACCACGCTGGCTTTTATTCCCCTCAGCCCAGGATTTGCAAAAATTGCGAAACCAGCAGTTCTTTTGCACAGTCCTGGGTTGGAGGCGCTCCAACTGCACAACAGGCAGGAAACACTGTATTTCCCTCCCTCCCTCACTCCCTCCCACCCATTCACTTTAGATTCCACGTTGTCCAGTATGTCAGGGAGAATCCACCCACCTGCCATTCTGCGCAGGCCACCAAGCATGTCGTGGGCAGATTCTCTGAGTCCCTGCCAGTGGACAAAGTCCCCTAAGGAGGTTTTCCTCCCCTGGTGGCAGCGAGTATAACCACCATATAGATCTACACCTGGAGCACCTTCCTTATGAGGAGAGGCTGCAGAGTTTGGGACTCTTCAGTTTGGAGAGGAGACGGCTGAGGGGGGATATGATTGAAGTCTATAAAATTATGCATGGGGTAGAAAATGTTGACAGAGAGAAATTTTTCTCTTTCTCACAATACTAGAACCAGGGGGCATACATTGAAAATGCTGGGGGGAAGAATTAGGACTAATACAAGGAAACACTTCTTCACGCAATGTGTGATTGGTGTTTGGAATATGCTGCCACAGGAGGTGGTGATGGCCACTAACCTGGATAGCTTTAAAAGGGGCTTGGATAGATTTATGGAGAAGTCGATCTATGGCTACCAATCTTGATCCTCCTTGATCTGAGATTGCAAATGCCTTAACAGTCCAGGTGCTCGGGAGCAAAAGCCGCAGAAGGCCATTGCTTTCACCTCCTGCAGGTGAGCTCCCAAAGGCACCTGGTGGGCCACTGCGAGTAGCAGAGAGCTGGACTAGATGGACTCTGGTCTGATCCAGCTGGCTTGTTCTTATGTTCTTATGTTCTTACAGCAACACATTCATCATTGCCTGGCCATTGCAGGGAGGATGCTTCTTCTTTTCAATTGTTTGTGTTGAACATGCGCAGCCGTGCAGGTGCAGCCGATCGGCTTCTGGGACAATCGGCATGGCTGCAGGGATTCTTTTCCGCATGCCTTCTCAGAGTGGAGAGAAGCACGGGGCAGGGTCAACAGGTCTTCTACTGTAGCTGGACTCCTCAGGAGGGACGAAAGCATTGGAAAAGAGAGAGAAAGAGGTCGTTTCTTTCCCATTCCTTCCAAGCTGGGTAGGGACAGCCACAATGTCGTCTGCATTGTAAAAGAGACCACATTTGTCTCCTTTTCTCTGCAGACTGTACCAAGAACTTGGAGAGTAGAGAAGAGAAGGGAAATCAGCTTGGTTTTTTTTAATCCCTGCCCGCCCCCCGCCCCCCCCGCAACAAATATACTGTATCTCAGTAAGTTTTAGAGGCAGCCAATTTTCCAGGATGGGAGATCAGAAGAACCTGAAGTCACACTGATCAGTTGGAAGCCAGCTCTTGCCCCTGCTCCCCCCCCCGCCAACTTTGCTGAGTACATAGCAAAATTTCCCAGCAGGAATCAGAAGCTGACACCCATCTGATCTCTTGTCGGCTGGGAGTCAGCTTCTGATAGTATGTGCTAACGGGCTGGGAACAGCTGAGCAGCGTCAGTTAATTGGCTTCCTGATCACCACTGGCACACACACAGGAAGTGTTTTGAACTTGTAGGCATTTAAGCACGGGCAGGTGTTTAAGCCACCCTGAGCCCACTTGTTGGGGACAGTGAGATATACACCGGATAAATAAATAAAGCATGTGGTACGCTGCAGCACTACAGTCAAAAGCTCTGCTCACCTCCTGAGTTCAATTCCGACAAGAAGTCAGGTTCAGGGGGTCGACTGAAAGTTGACTCAGGCCCCTTCTGCACATGCAGAATAATGCCCTTCCAATCCACTTTCACAATGGTTTGCATGTTGTTATTCCGCAGTAAAATCCAACTGCAGTGGCATAGCAGTGGGAGCAGCACTGGCGTAGTGGCTAAGAGCAGTGGCTAAGAGCAGTGGCTAAGAGCACTGCCTCTAAAACTTACTGATCTGGAGGAACCGGGTTTGATTCCCCGCTCTGCCGCTTGAGTTTTGGAGGCTTATCTGAGGAATTCAGACTAGCCTGTGCACTCCCACACACGCCAGCTGGGTGACCTTGGGCTAGTCACAGCTTTTCGGAGCTCTCTCAGCCCCACCCACCTCAAAGGGTGTTTGTTGCGAGGGGGGAAGGGCAAGGAGATTGTAAGCCCCTTTGAGTCTCCTACAGGAGAGAAAGGGGGGATATAAATCCAAACTCGTCCTCGTCCTCGTCTCCGCCCGTCCTGCGTCCTGCGTCCTAGATCACGTCCTCCCGTCCTGCGCCTCCTGCGCTCAAGTCGTCTGCCGCCGCCGCCGGCCGGGCTCGCCGGCTGGCCGCTTCTTCTTCTTCTTCTTCTTCTTCTTCTTCTTCTTCTTCTTCTTCTTCTTCTTCTTCTTCTTCTTCTTCTTCTTCTTCTTCTTCTTCTTCTTCTTCTTCTTCTTCGTGCATTCAAAGGGGATTGAAAGTGCATTATTCTGCATGTGCGGAAAAGGCCTCAGTCTTTCATCCTTCCAAGGATGGTAAAATGAGCGCCCAGTTTGCTGGGGCTAATGTGCAGTCAACTGGGAAAGGCAGTGGCAAACCAACCCAAAAACACAGCGTGCTTAGTAAATGACCTGGCTTAGTAAATGACTTGGTGCTTGCACAGGGGATCACCTTGACCTTTATCTTCAAGCAGTGGTGTAGCGCCAATGGGGCAGGTGGGGCATGACACCCCAGGTGCACACCTGTGCGGGGGCATGCTCGGGGTGCGGCAGGGGCATTTTGGAGCATGGCGGGGGCATTCCGGGGTAGGGCGGGGGCGGCCGGGTGTGTAGCAGGGGAGGAGGATGCAGGCATGCCCCGGACACAGCTCCCCCTCACTCCGCCCATCTTCAAGTTATGCGATGCCAACCGAGAGATACACAAGCATAAGGCTTAGTTATCACCCTAAATCAGTGGTGGCGAACCTATGGCACTCCAAATGTTGATGAACTACAATTCCCATCAGCCCCTGCCAGCATGGCCAATTGGCTCAGCTG
The DNA here is from genome assembly GCF_021028975.2 of Sphaerodactylus townsendi. NCBI lineage: Eukaryota > Metazoa > Chordata > Lepidosauria > Squamata > Sphaerodactylidae > Sphaerodactylus > Sphaerodactylus townsendi. The sequence goes on along the minus strand of NC_059428.1, from coordinate 12,142,042 downwards.
ACATATGACTGATGGGAATTGTAGTCCATGAACATCTGGAGTGCCACAGGTTCGCCACCACGGCCCTAAGTCCTTTCATGCTCGGGCTTAAAATATTCTGCGAAGTATGCAGTAAGGCCTGTTTGGCTGTCTATCATTATGTACACATTTCTTTCCCGATGCAAGTCCTCTGTCTCGAAAGCCGTTAACAGCAACCTTTTTTTCTTGATAGAACAAACTGGCAGGATTTACAGGGAAGGGAAATTGGCCTGATAACTATCTGACCCCATGAGAAATCTCCGGCAAGGTCCACATCTCCCCAGGAAGGCTTCACCCATAAATGCTTGACTGAGTGAACACGCAGCCCACCAGATGGCATTAGCATCCCGAGCACCCAGATCTTGTGCCGAGAACCGGCCCAGCGGAGCGAATTCTTCGATATATTGTTTCTGAAAGGAAGCCGACTCCGTGTCTTTCGCCTCTGGCAACCGGAGAGGTAAACACAGTCTTGACACTGACAGGTAACAAATAGTTTTCTTAAGAAATTAGATGAACCTCTTGATGTCTTTTAGATCAGCGTACAGAAGCATTTTCCTGCTCACTGCAGAGTAAGCTTTGGGGAGACCTGGCTCGAAACCAACCAAACAGATCAAGATGAATGGTTAGGAGAAGACTTGAGAAACCAAAAGGAATTTGGGATTGCAAACGGGAAATAGAGGGAGAAAAACAGGGGGGGGGGATCTTGGTGAACTGGGAGTTTGATTTCATGTGATATTTAGATCGGATCTGGATGATGCATAGGGTAGGGGAGGCAGAGAAATTATGCAAAGACTAGAAAATTCATTGTGGTTGGAGTTCAGGAATATATATGGAGGCTACAAGCATTATCGATGAGATTCGGGTTTTTTTTCGGCTTTGCTGAAAAAGTTCAGCTACGATAAACTCGAATCTGAATTTTACCGAATTTTAAAAAAAATCAACCCGAATTATCAACCCGCTGAAAATAGTAAGCGGTTATAGTTGTAGGCCAGGGGTGATCAACTCTGGTGCTTCAGATGTTCATGGACTACAATTCCCATGGACTACAATTCCCATCACCCGTTCATGGACTACAATTCCCATCAGACAGTCATGGACTACAATTCTCATCAGCCCCAACTGGCCATGCCAGCAGGGGCTGATGGGAATTGTAGCCCATGGACACCTGAAGCACCAGAGTTGATCACCTTTGTTGTAGGCAGTTTAGTGAGCTCCAGTGTGGTGTTGTGGTTAGAATATTGGCTTAGGACAGTGGTGGCAAACCTTTGGCACTCCAGATGTTATGGACTACAATTCCCATCAGCCCCCGCCAGCATGGCCAATTGGCCATGCTGACAGGGGCTGTTGGGAATTGTAGTCCATAGCATCTGGAGTGCCAAAGGTTCACCACCACTGGCTTAGGATCTTGAAGACCCAGATTCAAATCCCCGTCCATGCTATGGAAGCTTGCTGGGTGACCTGGGGCCAGCCACACTCTCTCAGTCTAACCCACCTCGTAGGATTGTTGTGAGGATAAAATGGAGGCAAGGCGCAGGAACCTAGCACTGCGTGTCTTGCCACGAGGCTTACTGGCTGATCTTCCAGAGACTTAGGAAGCAGTATAATACCAAATTGTGCTCTGACAGTCCATGAATTGAATAGTAGGATTTTCCTGATTAAGTAGAATTCCAACTTCAGGCAAGGGAAATTCCTGGAGATTTTGGAGCTATGGTTTGGAATTTGGGGAGCGCTTTCACCAAGAATCTATGGTATGCCGCAGAGTCTCCCCCTTGAAGTGGTCATTTTCTCTGTAATCTGGAATCACCTATAACTCCAGAAGAAGTCCAACATACTATCTGGAGGTTGGCAACCCTAAAGATCAGATTGGAAAATGTGTACATGAGCAGCAGTGGCGTAGGAGGTTAAGAGCTCGTGTATCTAATCTGGAGGAACCGGGTTTGATTCTCCGCTCTGCCGCCTGAGCTGTGGAGGCTTATCTGGGGAATTCAGATTAGCCTGTACACTCCCACACACGCCAGCTGGGTGACCTTGGGCTAGTCTCAGCTTCTCGGAGCTCTCTCAACCCCACCTACCTCACAGAGGTGTTTGTTGTGAGGGGGGAAGGGCAAGGAGATTGTAAGCCCCTTTGAGTCTCCTGCAGGAGAGAAAGGGGGAATATAAATCCAAACTCCTCCTCCTCCTCCTCCTCTTCCTCCTCCTCCTCCTCCTCCCTCCTCCTCCTCCTCCTCCTCCCTCCTCCCTCCCTCCTCCCTTCTCTCTCTCTTTCTCTTCTCTTCTCTTCTTCTCTTCTCTTCTCTTCTTCTTCTCTCCTCTTCTTCTTCTCTTCTCTCTCTCTCTCTTCTTCTTCTCTTCTTCTTTAACACAACTTTAACTTTAACTTCTTCTTCTTCTTCTTCTTTAACTGCTAACACAACTAGCTATTCTTCTTGCTTCTTCTTCTTTAACTGGCCCCAATAACTAGCTAACTAACCCAACACAGCTAGTCGTGTCTTGCTGTGTTTTTCAATACGCAAGTCACTTTGCCCCGGATCTGACCAGGTCAGCCTCATCAGATCTCAGAAGCTAAGCTGGGTGAACCCTGGTTACTATTTGGATGGGAGACCACTAAGGAAAGGTGTTGGGCAGTGGGAGGCAATGGCAAACCACCTCACTTAGTCTCACTGAGCCAGCGTGGTGTAGAACTGAAGAACAGGTGGACTTTAATCTGGAGAACTAGGATTGATTCCCCACTCCTCCACAGGTGGACTCTTACCTAGTGAACTAGATTTGTTTGCTCACTCCTGCACATGAAGCCTACTGGGCGACCTTGGGCCAGTCACTGTTCTCTCAGAACTCTCTCAGTCCCACCTACCTTACAGAGGCTCATTCCGCACATGCAGAATAATGCACCTTCAAACTGTTTTCAGTGCTCTTTAAAGCTGTGCGGAATAGCAAAATCCGCTTGCAAACAGTTGTGAAAGTGGTTTGAAAACGCATTATTTTGCGTGTGCGGAAGGGGCCAGAGTGTCTGTTCTGGGAAGGCAAAGGAGTTTGAAAACCAGTTTTAGTGGCCTTACAGAAGAGAATGGCAGGGTAAAAATCTAAACTCTTCCTCCTCCTCCTCCTCCTCCTCCTCCTCCTCCTCTTGAAAACCCTACAGGATTGCCATCAAGTTGCAGCCGACTTTCCACACACACTTTCCATGCACCCACACACCACTTGGAGTTGTGCTTTGAAGGAGGAAGGCAGGATAAAATATTTCAACACAGAAATAAATATAGTTTTCTTTCCATATGTTGTTGGCTGCCATTTCTAGCTCATTTGTTTTGTGCTATTTATGCACAACTGGGACGGAAATGTTCATTTTAACAGGGATCTTTCTAGCAAATCAGTGTGGTTGTGGGGGAAAGAAACAGACAACTGTTGGTTCATCCTGAGCAAGGGGAACATCTGTCAGAACCTAACATGTGTTGGAATTTAAGAATCCTGGTCCCTTAGGAACCAGTCAGATCCTAGATTCAGCAGTTTAGCGGAGTACCCGAGGCTTTAGTGCTTGCAGCAGAGTCTCATCCAGTCTCTGTGTGTGCCAGGAACAAAATAACTCAAAGCCTTTTTAATCTATTCAAACTACCATATTACATTTATTGTAGGAACTCCATTTCTGGATAGAGTGGAGTGACTATAGTTTCCTAATCTAGTCCAACTAATTAGGATGGAGGCAGATACAGGACCTGTGTTCTGCCCTCACGGCTGCAAGACGGAGAAATGTGCATGCATTTGAGAGGTGGTGGGAGAAGAAGCAGGAAGGAAGCAGGTTTCCCTAAGAGTTGTGTCAGGGACTGAACCTCGTTGATTGAGATCCATTCCTAACTCAATGTCGTTGGTACAAAATATATTGGCAGTGATTGTATCTAGTTGATTGAGATGCATTCCTACCAGGGGCGTAACGAGGCAGCCCTGGGCAAACTGGAGCCCTGGGCAAAACCTGTGTTGGATGCCCCCCCCCCCCAATGGGTGGCCACTCCACCATGACCAAATTTTTTTTGCACCAGGACATTGGTGCCTACAGGGGGTGAAGTTTTTAGACATATCAGCACCAACATTTCAGCATATCATCGGGAGACTGTCCTTATGTTACTTTGCTAAGGAAATGGGGGCTACCCTTTTGAGGGTCCATAACTTTGGACCCCCTGAACCAAACTGCACCAAACCTTGAGGGTGCCATCATGACAGTCTCCAGATGATGCCCTGAAATTTTTGTGCTGATGCGTCCAAGAATGCCCTCCCTGCAAGAACATCCCGAAATTTGCCCAAGAATCTTTGTTCTGCATTGAGTTTTCTGCATTGCTGTCAATGGGGGTTGCAGGCTGGGGGGGGGCACGTTTTTGAAGGCACAGTCTCAAAACTTTCAGGGTCTCATCAGGAGACTTCCCTAATGATTCCCCCCAAGTTTGGTGCAGTTTGGTTCAGGGGGGCCAAAGGTGTGGACCCTCAAAACTGTAGCCCCCATCTCTTATTAGCTCCCATTGGAAACAATGAGGGATAGGGGCACCCCTTTTGGGATTCCATAACTTTGGACTCCCTGAACCAAACCTCACCAAACTTGGAGGGTAGCATAAGGACAGTCTCCTGATGATACACTGGAATTTTGGTGCCACTAGCCTAAAACCTGCACCCCCTGCAGGCAAAAAATGGAAAACCACTAAAAATACCCAAAAATGAACCTAGCATTTTGATGCCCCCCACAAGGTGATGCCCTGGGCAGCTGCCCACCTTGCCCAATGGGCATTACGCCAGTGATTCCTACCTCAGTGTAATCACTACAAGATAAATGTAGCAAGATAAACGTAACCAGCCTGCTATATATTACCGCTGCTGTAATGGGACATTCTTTCCTTGATCTTTACTTTATGGCTTCACATGCTGAGTAGATAACTAGGTTTACCCCAGACACTTCTGGTTCCATGGGAAATGGGATGTTTCGGTTGTCTGGTGGGGGCAGGAGGCCAGGTGGCTTTATCTCTATGTATCACCAATCTTGGGGTGCCTTAGTGCCAAAACAATTATTCATCACGTTCTTTGAGAAAGCAGGAGGGGATCAACTTCTGAATAAAGGGGATAGCAAAAGCCAGGTTCAGAACTGGCTTTTCCAAGCTGGGTGCTTCGTTGCCTACCAATAAACTGCTGCTGACCAACAACAGAGTCTGTTTATTGCTTCAGGGTTTGAGAACTAACAAGTAGCAATCTATACATCAAAGGGATAGTGTCACAGCAGTGGAGAAAGGATTCACAGTATCATGATCACTCTATTTGTCTGACTCTGTAGTCAAGTCTCCTCTGAAGCCTGAGGTTAAGAGACAGCTCAGCGTGGTTTAGGGGGGGAAAAGAGACAACTGTTGGTTCATCCTGAGTGGAGAGAACATATGTCAGAACCTAAAATGTTCATATCAACTTGGTCATAAAATTAGGGAACGTTCCCATTGATGACTGAAGCCTTCAACATTCACCCAAGCATCTAGTTATAGGAAAAAAACCCTGATCCTCTGGTTATGAGAAGAGGGGGAATCTTCCTGGCACAATGCAAAATTCTGTACCCAGGCATGGACAATGCTGTGGAAAACGATTTTAAATAACGGCACTAGAATCAATTAGGGTGTAATTGCGACAGGGGGCGGGGCACATGGTAAGCTCTGGTGGGTGAACATGCATGCTCTGGGCTGGCTGGGTGCCTGAGCCACACCCAGCCCTGATCGCGTGATACCCACGAGTTGGAAGGGTGAAGCACGCTCCCTATATATTAGGCAGCACGCGATTGCTCCAGCCTTCTTCGACGCCCCAGTGGCCCTGACCTTTCTGTAGGGATTGGGGTTGTTGCCGGGGTCAGCCAGGGGCGCTGACCGGCTGCGGAATGGATGTGCTCCTCTTGCGTGCCCAGCTTCTGCCTTGATGATGTAAATAATAAAAAGGGCTGTGGCCCAATTTATTCCAAGAACGTGTCCTGTGGTTATTCCCCAGACAAAGCATCTGCACATCTGGACGCAATTGGATCAATACCTGGGAGTGTCCAAAAACTTGTTGAGTTTTGGGTTGGGCTGATGAAATCGAAACAGGGGCATTCCAAGTCTTAATGAGCTTGGACTGATCAAACAAACCAAAAAAAGCAACTCTGGAGGTTTCATGAATAGCTGGACAGGAAAAACACTTTGGGTTAAAACTGTTGTGAAAGTCCACGGAGGAAACATTTTATTTATCGAAGGCTTTCACGGCCAAACTCAACTGGTTGTGGTGGGTTTTCTGGGCTGTGTGGCCGTGGTCTGGTAGATCTTGTTCCTAATGTTTCGCCTGCATCTGTGGCTGGCATCTTCAGAGGGGTATCACAGTCCAGGTGCTCGGGAGCAACAGCCGCAGAAGGCCCTTGCTTTCACATCCTGCATGTGAGCTCCCAATGGCACCTGGTGGGCCACTGTGAGTAGCAGAGTGCTGGACAAAGATGGACTCTGGTCTGATCCAGCTGGCTTGTTTTTATGTTCTTATGTTCTTAGGGGCATTCCGAGTCTTAATGAGTTTGGACTGATAAAAAAAAAAGCAACTCTGGAGGTTTGATGATTTTCAATACCTGGACAGGAAGTGTAAGATTAATTTAACATTTGGGAGAAAAGAGGGCAGGGCAATCTGGCTAGTTTGCTTATGAAGTTTAGGGTGTGGACATTTGCAAGTTCTTGGTGAAGTCGGAGTCAGGTGCCCGATCCCAAAGTTGGGCTGTTGTGAACCAAAATGGGGTGCCCGTTCCTTGCATTGGCTCAGTGCACCCCGAGGAAGAAAGAACTGTGTCTGGAATGGTCTCCCTCCAAGTCAGTTTTCACAATGCTTCTTTCATACCTTTCCTGACAGGATTAAGACAAGACAAACACCTCACCTTGGAAAGAATTCCCATCTCCAGCCTTGGACCATACACCCCAGGCAGGAAACGGCACGGTTTGTAAAGGAAATGCTGTGTTTCCATGCGAACCACGCAACTGAGAATCCCCTCCACCAGAGAATCCACACCCCCAAGAATCACCACCCACTGGCACAACATGGCGACCACTTATTAGAGAATCCACTCTAGTGGCGGCCGCCTGGGGAATCCACCATAATATTGGATGGAAGAAGAAGAAGAAGAGTTTGGATTTATATCCCCCCTTTCTCTCCTGTAGGAGACTCAAAGGGGCTGACAATCTCCTTGCCCTTCCCCCCTCACAACAAACACCCTGTGAGGTGGGTGGGGCTGAGAGAGCTCCGAAGAGCTGTGACTAGCCCAAGGTCACCCAGCTGGCGTGTGTGGGAGTGCACAGGCTAATCTGAATTCCCCAGATAAGCCTCCACAGCTCAGGTGGCAGAGCGGGGAATCAACCCCGGTTCCTCCAGATTAGATACACGAGCTCTTAACCTCCTACGCCACTGCTGCTCCTACACCACATTAGAATCCATTCTAATGGCAGCCGCCTGGGGAATCCAACATAATATTGGATGGAAGAGGGTGGAAACTGAATGCTTCCTGCTTGCCGTAGTTTACATACTCAAGCAGAAAGCCTTTGAAAGCCCGGTTAAAGAAAAAGGTCGCCAATTCAGTGACTTCCATTTAACCCAGGTTCAGGCAACAGAACGGGTCAGTAGAATTTTTTGGGGGGGAGGGTTCTGTGGGAACTTCTTGCTCATATCGCTTTTAAAAAGGGCCTGAACCCGTTCTATTTAGAACGTGAAGAATCACCCTGTGTGCATCATGATGCCCATGGTTACTACACTGGGAAACCCCCGGAGCCTTGGAGACGGGGGCCCCTTCCGCACACGCAGAATAATGCATTTTCAAACCACTTTCACAATTGTTTGCAAGTGGATTTTGCTATTCCGCACAGCTTCAAAGAGCACTGAAAGCAGTTTGAAAGTGCATTATTCTGCATGTGCGGAAGGATTGGGAAAATGCCCCCCACTTTAAAAAAGCATAAGTCTAAATCCGTCCCTGTCTCTTGGAAATAACTCCAACTGGAATCAATGAGATGCCATTCTGGATAAACATAGTTAGCATTAGGCTGACAGCTAGCTGGTTGACTACACGCTGGGCTTGTTGTCTAATGAGAGACTTGCTGTTCCTTCCCTCTCGGTTTGTAAGAATAATAATCTGATTGCTTGCATGCTCTTTTTCGAGCTGCTCGCAACCATGGCAGAGGAGGAAGTGGCATGAACAGGAGACAGAGAAGGCAGTGCTAGTTAACCTTCCCTTGACAGCTCATTCAGAGATGCAGCAAATGAAGGGTTAAGAGCTGAGCTTTAATCAAGAATGGACGCTACACCAACTTGTTAGAAAGAGAGCTTTTTACTTTTTGGTTAGCAGCAGTGGCGTAGGAGGTTAAGAGCTTGTGTATCTAATCTGGAGGAACCGGGTTTGATTCCCAGCTCTGCCACCTGAGCTGTGGAGGCTGATCTGGGGAATTCAGACTAGCCTGTGCACTCCCACACACGCCAGCTGGGTGACCTTGGGCGAGTCACAGTTTCTTGGAGCTCTCTCAGCCCCACCCACCTCACAGGGTGTTTGTTGTGAGGGGGGAAGGGCAAGGAGATAGTAAGCCCCTTTGAGTCTCCTACAGGAGAGAAAGGGGGGATATAAATCCAAACTCTTCTTCTTCTCTAAAGATGAAGGTAGTGATGGGTGAACATCCCCATGTAGAGTTGCCAACCTCCAGGTGGCGGCGGGAGACCTCTTGCTGTTACAATTGATCTCCAGGTGACAAAAATCAAGTCTTCCAAAGAAAACGGCAGCTTTGGAAGGTGGACTGTGCAACATTATACCTCACTGAAGTTCCTCCCCTCGACCCCCAACATCTCAATGTATTCCCAACATGGAGCGGGCAAGGCTATCCCCATTCTTGGCTTCAAACCTCTTGCATTTTTGCAAGCATCTTGTTAGGCCTTGGACCAATAATCAATAAGTGGACTCTGGATGCAGAATCAGTAGTCTTTATTGAGCAGGAAGCAAGTTCCCTAAACTCAAGAAGTCAGCTCTGATGACCTGGCAGTGGCGTAGTGGCTAAGAGCAGTGGCTAAGAGCAGGTGCACTCTGATCTGGAGGAACCGGGTTTGATTCCCCGCTCTGCCGCTTGAGTTGCGGAGGCTTCTCTGGGGGATTCAGATTAGCCTGCGCACTCCCGCACATGCCAGCTGGGTGACCTGGGGCTAGTCACAGCTTTTTGGAGCTCTCTCAGCCCCACCTACCTCACAGGGTGTTTGTTGTGAGGGGGGAAGGGCAAGGAGATTGTCAGCCCCTTTGAGTCTCCTACAGGAGAGAAAGGGGGGATATAAATCCAAACTCTTCTTCTTCTACAACCATATTTATCCCCTACATTTGATCCCCATAAATCCCCCCCTCATTTTCCCAGAGAATGTGTGAAAGTAGAGTATGAATAGAATTTGTTGTTGGAAGCAAGCGTCCCAAGGCCGAAGCAGAGATAGTCTCCTGCTGGGCTTCTTCAAGAACTCTTCCCTCTCCCAGCAGGGTCAGCCTAGTAGTTTATCTACAGTTGCAAGCATAAAGAAATAGCTCAAACAGAGAGTAGGCCCATTTGCATGTCAGAAAGCTGGTTACTCTGTCAAGCATAGATCAGTGCCCTTACAGCAGAATCGGTCCTCCCTCACCCAGGTGTGAAACCAGAGGTGGGATCCAGCAGGTTCTCACAGGTTCCCGAGAGTAGGTTACTAATTGTTTGTGTGTGCCGAGAGGAGGTTACTAATTGGCGATTTTGCCACGTGATTTTTGCCTTAGTTACGCCCCTCCTCTCAGCAGTAGCGTGCAGAACTTGAAGCAGTCTAGCAGGAGGTGCACTGGCGTGCGTGGCAGCCTGCGCCTGCGTGCATTTGTTTCCCACCCAAGGACCGGCGCAGCGGCTGCGTCCTTGCCACAGCCCTGCCCAGGAATGCCCCGCTCCAGAATGCCCGGCCACGCCCCTGTTGTGCCCCACCTAGCCCCACTGGCGCTACGCCACAGTTTGAATCCCACCACCATGGGAACCTGTTACTAAAATTTTTGGATCCCACCCCTGTGTGAAACCCATTGCCAAGTGATGCCACATGGAAGGATGCCAGGAAAGGCGGGTGCCATTCCTGACACATTGCCATTGAGCATTTGAAAATACTTGAATGGCACTTCTGAGAGCCAAAACAGACGTCAAAGTGTCCCTGAGTCACTGTGAAGATACCTCTGCTATTGACTTCTGCTTTGTTTATGAACGCGGTGGAGGCCCAGTCCTGGTTGGGGTATTTGTGGGGGCAAGGAGGACTCCTATTTCCTCAGTGCCCTTCTCAAAAACCCAACCCCCTGCCATTTGAGCGCTTGAAAATGTGGTGTGTGGAGGGGACAGAGCCCCTGCGTCATGGTCCCAGTCAGGACCAGGCTTTTGTGGCTTGTGTAAAAAGAGGGAATTTTTATCTTTAAAATGGCCCACTCAGGGATGCCAACATGTCTAATTTGGCTGAGATTCTTGCAAGATATGTTCATGCTCACCCACAAGTGTCTGCCCCATCTCTTCTCGTTCCTCCCTTTCCTGTCTGAAGCAGAGAAGCGTCAGGATGTGAAGAATAGACCTTTAAATACCCCAATTTCCTGCAAATTATCCTCCCCAAACTTCTTCAGGATGGGGAGAATCAGAGTTTCTTCAGTCCTTCATGAAGATCCATTCCCCTCCTTAGAAGACCCGACTAACAACATCTATTGCAATTTTCCAGTGACATGCCCCTTTTCAAAACCATACTTTTTTATTGCTCGGAGGATAGCAGGGTAGCAGCAGGTGTCTGGCAGAGCATTTCAAGTCAAGATCAGAAAGCGGGGCCTGTCTCGAAAACGGTGTGATCTTTTTTTGAGCTCCTCCGCTTGAATTTCATCAACAGCGCTCGATAAAAAGATGAACCAGAGCGAGTCAAATACGTGTTGCCCATAGGTCCTGGAAGAATGGCGACGACACAGTTCTCAAAGAATATTCCGGCACCGTTCACCAACCGCTTAGAGCTCACACAGAAGAGTGGAGTGGAGGTTTTAAAACTTAATGATAATTATTTTTGCATGGCTTGTGCTCAACTAGGACCATAAGAAAAACATAGCTTGCCGAATAGGATTTTCATAAGAACATAAGAACAAGCCAGCTGGATCAGACCAGAGTCCATCTAGTCCAGCTCTCTGCTATTCGCAGTGGCCCACCAGGTGCCTTTGGGAGCTCACAGGCAGGAGGTGAAAGCAATGGCCTTCTGCGGCTGTTGCTCCTGAGCACCTGGACTGTTAAGGCATTTGCAATCTCAGATCAAAGAGGATCAAGATTGGTAGCCATACATCGACTTCTCCTCCATCAATCTGTCCAAGCCCCTTTTAAAGCTATCCAGGTTAGCGGCCATCACCACCTCCGGTGGTGGCATATTCCAAACACCAATCACACGTTGCGTGAAGAAGTGTTTCCTTTTATTAGTCCTAATTCTTCCCCCCAGCATTTTCAATGGATGCCCCCTGGTTCTAGTATTGTGAGAAAGAGAGAAATTTCTCTCTGTCAACATTTTTTGAGTTCACCCCATCCCACCGGAGCCCTTCAAATTTAATTTCCTGTCCACCAATATCCCAAGTTCTTGTTCTCACCTGACTAGTCAGTAGTGTATCCTCTATTCAGAGAGAAAGAAGAGGGGAAGAGAGAGAGAAACACGGAGAGAAAGAGAAGTAGGGGAATGAGAGAGAAATGGGGGAAAGGTAGAGAATGGGTGGGACTAGAGAGATTCAGTGGCAGTGAGAGGGCAGCGGAAAAACATCACTCACATCCCCCCTACTGCCCCCCTGCCCCCACAAAGAAAGCCCGTGGTTGCTTTAAAATTAAAAGTAACTTACTTCCTGGTAAGCAGTGTTGGGATAAGTGCTCCTGGTAGTTGGAGATTATCCCTATTCGTAGTTAGCAGAGTGGCACAGGTGGTAGAACACAGCAGAAGCCTTACCTCACGTGCGTGCATGTGTGTATGATGGATCCCAATGTGCGGCAAGCTTACACAAAAGAAAGTCGGAGTCAGTTGTAGTTTCCAATCTAATAAAAGGAGTATTTATTAGTGAACTCCATTCTGGATAGAAAGGGAGGTAGATAGAGTCACTATGCTATCCTAATCTAGCTGGATGGGGATGGATGCGCGGAGCATCCATCCTCTCTCTAGGCATGGTAGGAAGAAGAATGGAGAAGTAGCAGTACGCTGCGAGTAGCAGAGAGCTGGACTAGATGGACTCTGGTCTGACCCAGCTGGCTTGTTCTTATGTTCTTATGTTCTTAAGGGGTCGAGGAAGAAGCCGGAAGGAAGGAAGTCCCCGAGAGTATCAGTCTAACATCAAAGGGATAGAACCAGCATGATAGAGTAAAGGTGTCAAATCCCTAGGTCCCTATCTAGCCACTAGTTCCCTAGTAAAAACCCCTCTGTAGGTTGAGGCAGGAAACAGCGTAACAGTGTAAAGTCCTTCACTTCCAACAAGCAGCAGCCAGGAAGAGACTGGGGTCAGGGATAAGGCCAGAGATAGAGTGTCCTCCCTGCCTATCCTCTCTCCCGGACTCCTCCCGGCTATTGCACCGCTTGCTTAGAAGTTTAATTTTAAAGCAATCACAGGCTTTTTTTTTTGCTGCAAGGGGTAAGCGTGGAAGCGGTCAGGGCGCCCCAGGGAACTGGCGCCTGGGGCGACAGCCCCCCTTGCTCCCCTCTCATTACACCTCTGGCCCTGGAAATCATTTAGTATGCCAGGGCTTTTAATGAGTATAAATTGTAGTTTTCTTTTGTGAGAGAGGAGATCATTTGGAGGTTAAAATCAAAATGGGGGTTCCGGGGTTATTAAAACTTAAGAACGGCTCAACTGGACATTAGGGATTTGATCTGTAATTGGAACCGATAGAGCAAAGGGAGACTTTTATCAGTGATGGCACGAAAGGTTGAATTTTATCTAATGATCAAGTGCTGGGAAATTGTTTTTAGGGTTAATATTTGATACAGAAGAAGAAGCAATTTGTATGTTGAAGACTTTGGGGCAAGAATAGAAACATGTTCCAGCAGCAGCGCCTTCACAAGATTCTTGGAGTCACTTGCCGTGGACACATTACAAACGAGGAATTCCTGTTAGAAGTGGTATACAGAGGTTGCAGGACATTGGGACAGAGCGACAATTGTGCCTTGTTGGGCACATCCTACACCTACCAGGTCACCGTCATCCGAAGACCGCGATGTGATGCGTACCATCTGGAGGAAAGCAAAAGTGAGGTAGACCGTGGAAGACATGGTGCCAGACCTTCTAAGAGACAGGTGTCAAACTTGCGGCCCTCCAGATGTTATGGACTACAGTTCCCAGCATCTCCTGCCAGCATGATCCTGGCAAGGGATGCTGGGAACTGTAGTCCATAACATCTGGAGGGCCGCGAGTTTGACACCTATGTTCTAAGAAGATCTAAACGAGGCCTACATCTCATGGAATGAAGTTGACCTCTTTGCACCTGACCCAAATCGTTGGAGAATGCTTGTTTGCCCAATTGCACAGGCGGAACTAAGTCTAAGTCCAAGACGTTGTTGAATTTCCCCCCCCTTCTTTGCTCTTTTGGTGCTGGAAAGATTTTGAAGTACTGATAAAGATTTTAATGTAATTAGACCTTCCCCTGTTTTCAGTACACAGGAAACTACCTTATAATGAATCTGTCCATTAGCCCCTCAAGGTGAGTATTGTCTACTTAGATTGGGAGCTGCTCTCTAAGACCTTTCACATCACCTGCTACCTGGCCCTTTTAATACTGGGGATTGACCATTCTGCCGGCCAATCAGGTGCTCTCCCACTGAGTCAAGGGCTCCTCCTCCAATTAGCAAGCAGTCTTTGGGTTGGCTCTGAAGAGTGAAGAGTGGAACTGGGAGAGGAGAAGAGATCTTTAACCCTTTCCTCTCATTCGCATTCCTCTTCTCTAGAGGAAGCCCTTAAGTAGAAAGACCTATGGTGTTACAGCTAGTGTTGTTCGAAGATTTTATGATCCTATAGCTCTTAGCTCAGAAAGCAATGACTTTGCAGCCTCAAGGCAATGAATCTCTGGCAACCGAACGCACGGCAACGGTATTCATGATGCACCATCCTGCTGGGGTGTTTTACAAGTCATATCCATCTCTCACGGAGGTAATAGCTCTGGAATTCAGTTATTAACAAGGACACTCCAAAGAACGGTACATCCCAAGGCAATATCTATATGCTTGTATATAGATATATATAGATATTTGCTCTAGTTATGCTTTCAAAACACTGTTGATTCAATATTTTCTTCTCCTCCTGAAAGGGCACCTGAGAATTTATTCATCTTCTGGGTCAGGGGTGAGTTAAGTGGATTCTGTGGCAGAGAAATTGGGAAGAAAATAAACAGGGGAAGCCTGATGCCCCCTCCTTACATTTTATTGAAAATTGTTTATTTTAAGGAGACTTAATGCAAAGGGGCACATCGGCAGAATCGCAAGCAGCGCCAAAGAGCTGTCGTGACCAGTGTCTGGAATTCGGAGCTTCACATCCAAAATACTACATTTAAAAAATTGTCTGTAAAATCTACATTCTATAACTTAGCTAAATGAAGCTAATGAAGAATATTGGCGTGCATTTAATCATCCCATTTTGTTCCTTTGGAAGGAAGTGTGGGATGCGGCAGTGCAATTCTAGGCTGTATCAATAGGATCACAGTGTATAGATTGAGGGATGTAATTGTACCTCTCTATTCTGCATTGGTTAGACCTCACCTGGAATATTGTGTACAGTTCTAAAGTGGCCACCACAGAAAGTGGAGCCAACTATAAAACTGCTGCTGAAGGATCCAAAGCCAGTGTGAGACTAAGTATGAGGGAGAAGAGGGGTAATTAAAAAAATACAATGGGGAAGAGGAATGAGAGAAAATAAAACAATGTAGTGGCAGTTACTGCTGAAGCCATGTTATTTTAATCTACATAGTCCAGAGCTCTGCAACCTGTGGCTCTCTGGATGTTCATGAACTACAATTCCCAATTCCCATGCTGGCAGGGGCTGATGGGAATTGTAGTCCATGAACCTCTGGAGAGCCACAGGTTGCAGACCCCTGACATACTCAATCAGATCTTTAGCAGCCAATCAGAAGCCCAGAGCTCCACCTGGCCCCACCCATCTTCCAAAAGCACTTCGTGGGCATCAAGAAACGTGTTGGTGGGGGCCATGATACCCATGGCGCTATGTCGGGGACCTCTGGGCTACAGTACCAAACACTAAAACCCGTTGATTGGGTGCCAAACATGAAGGAGATGCCTGCAGCTTGCGAAGTTTGGCTGCTTCTGTTGAGCCTCCACCTGCACTGGCATAATGCCCATTGGGCAAGGTGGGCAGCTGCCCAGGGCATCACCTTGTGGGGGGCATCAAAATGCTGGATTCGTTTTTGGGTATTTTTAGTGGTTTTCCATTTTTGGCCTGCAGGGGGAGCAGTTTTTAGGCTAGGCCCGGGGCACCAAAATTTCAGCGTATCATCAGGAGATTTGGGGATTAGCTCCCATTGGAAACAATGGGGGATGGGGCACCCCCTTTGGAAGTCCATAACTTTGGACTCCTTGAACCAAACCTCACCAAACTTGGGGGGTAGCATAAGGACAGTCTCCTGATGATACACTGAAATTTTGGTGCTGATATGTTTAAAAATGCACCCCCTGCACACACCAATGTCCTGGTGCAAAATAATTTTGGTTGTGGTGGAGTGGCCGCCCGGGGTGGGGTGGGGCATCCAACTCAGGTTTTGCCCAGGGCTACAGTTTGCCTCGTTACGCCCCTGTCCACCTGTCAGAGTCTCTCTTCTGCGTCTTTTTCAAAACTTGTCAGCCAGGGACCAAATTTTATACCAGGCTGGTACAGAAAATGCATTATGCAGTCACCTGCCACAGTCATTTCAGCAGGGGGGAGGTTCAAACCCGTGGAATCGCGAGTCGTGCTGCGGACCCCGAAGCCAAACGCTTTCCCGCTTCCTTTGCAGTCTCTGCCGCCGGGCTCTGGAAAGGACCCCCAGCCGAGCTTCCTGTCTTTCTTCTTCACACGTAGAGAGCCTTGGCGTTTTATTCCCTTCACCCAAGAAGGCTCATTATGAGAAAGTCTGACACCCTTCCTGCAATCGATTCTTCCCGCAAATCTACGGGATTTGATTTTCTACCGGAGCATGAAAGTCCTTCTTTAGCATTCGGGAACTCTGGCACCGTTCTGACAAGCCCTTTTCAAATTGGAAGTGATCAAATGAAGGGGAGCATAATATCGGCTGACTGACAATGGCTCTCTTTGATCCTACCTGAAGTCCGCGATGGCAGGTCGGCAGTTTTCTTTCTTTTCTCCTCCCACCGGCGAATTAATGACTGCTTAAAACACAGTCGTTTCCCCCTCTCCTCGTTCACAGATAAACTATGTGGCTTTGACTGACAAGTCCACAGGAAAAAAGCAAATGGTCACAGGTTGCGGCGCCAGGTGTGGTGATTAAGAGCAGGTGGATTCTAATCTGGAGAACCGGGGTTGATTCCCCTCTCCGCTGGAGTGGCGGAGGCTTATCTGGTGAACCAGATGGGTTTCCGCACTCTGCATTCCGGCTGGGTGGCCTTGGGCTAGTCACAGTTCTCTCTGAACTCTCTCAGCCCCACCTACCTCCCCAGGTGTCTGTTGTGGGGCGAGGAAAGGAAAGGAGCTCGTAAGCCACCTTGAGTCTCCTTACGGGAGAGAAAGGTGGGGTCTAAATCAAAACTTTTCTTCTTCATCTACTTAAAAAAATCTTGTTGATCTCTAAGGTGCAACGGACTGTAATCAATGTACTTTATTTTTATTTATTTATCATATTTATATACCGCTTTCCCCCAAAGGCTCAGGGCTGTGTCCATCAGTCATAAAACAATTTAAAACATATCATAATATACATAAAATACTAAAACTTGCAGATGGCTTCAACCCCTCCCTCCCCTCTTTATGTACCCACGGGAGGCCAGATGTTCTTTATGGCGAAGTTGAAATCATCCTGGCTGGCCAAATGCCTGGCGGAACAGGTCCATTTTACAGGCCCTGCGGAAACTCTGTAAGTCCCGCAGGGCCCTGATCTCACTCGGAAGCCTGTTCCACCAGGTAGGGGCCAGAGCCGTGAAGGCCCTGGCCCTTGTAGAGGCCAGCCGGATCACCTTGGGGCCAGGGATTACCAGTAGGTCCGATGAGCGGAGGGGCCTAGAAGGGCGATATAGGGAGAGACGGTCCCTCAGATAAGCAGGGCCAAGGCCACGAATGGCTTTAAAGGCTTGCTGCTTCATAGCAGAATGTGGAAATTTAGAAGGAGAAGAGTGGCAGTTGGTTGTGGAATTTGCTGCTACTGGAGGCCTCAAGTGTTCATCAGTGGCTATTAAACATAATGGCTAAAGGGAGACTCTAACTTTCTAACTCAGACAAGCCTTTATTGACATTCCAAATTACAATAAAACAATTGTCCATATAAAACAGATGAATACATCAGACATTCAGACTCTTATCAATAGCGTATACCAAACAAACTCATCAAAAGTGCCAATCCAAACTGAAGACTTATCAACGAAGCCTAAATATCATCATAACAAACAATATTAAAATTTTACTGTAAAACACAGAGTTTGTTGGGGTGTGGCATCAGATACAAAATAATAGGGGACAAGGAAACAGATAAATAATTGGTCTGACTCTAATAGGTTGCCAAGCATTCAATTGTTATACCATCTGGCAATCACTGATAAAACGACAACATCTTTCTATAAGTCACCCGCAAGTTATTTACTTTGGATGACTGTGAACCTATAGGAGCTAAGACTGTGAACCTATAGGCTAAGAGCAGTGGCTAAGAGCAGGTGCACTCTGATCTGGAGGAACCAGGTTTGATTCCCAGCTCTGCCGCTTAAGTTGTGGAGGCTTATCTGGGGGATTCAGATTAGCCTGTACACTCCCACACATGCCAGCTGGGTGACCTTGGGCTAGTCACAGCTTTTCAGAGCTCTCCCAACCCCACCCACCTCACAGGGTGTTTGTTGTGAGGGGGGAAGGGCAAGGAGATTGTAAGCCCCTTTGAGTCTCTGACAGGAGAGAAAGGGGGGATATAAATCCAAACTCCTCCTCCTTCTTCTCCTCCTTCTCCTTCTTATCCTTCTCCTTCTCCTTCTCCTTCTCCTCCTTCTCCTTCTCCTTTTTCTTCTGGTTACTGGAGACTCCACAGGAAGTAATTATCTGAATAGTATAGCAATGCTGGGAGCACCCATAGGGGACCATTTTATCAGAAAACCCTTCTCTGTAGGTTCTAGGAAGGACCACCATGCGGAACAGGATGCTGGACCACATAGATCTTTGGTGTGATCTACCATGATTGCTCTTGTGGTCTTGTTAAGTCTCGGAACCCTAAGCCAATAAACGGACTCTGAAGCATTTAGCAGCACTAATTGAAGAGGTATACGAACACCATACTTGGTGAAAGTGAGTTCTAACGAAGCTGGCAGTCTCAATTCTATTCATCCCCCACAGAAACCCCCCTCCCTGATTCCCAAGAATTCCCAAGAGCAGTCTCTGAAGCCGAGACTGCCCCAAGGTCGGCAGCAGATACCGGAGGAGCCACCTGGCTTCCTGTCCCACAACAAGATAACAGATGTAACTCTTTTCTCACGGGACAGAGGTGCCAAGGGAAGCCTAGTTTACTTCAAAGCATGTGAAGCCATAAAGTATCGATCAAGGAAAGAATGCACAGATGGCCGTGGCTACATATAGCAGGCTGCTTACATATATCTCAGAGGCATTGGTTTGTTGTTTCTTTTGGTCACAAAGTATCAGGAATGCACTTTATTCACTCAGATAAGCATCTCCCTCTTATGTGAGATGGGTGGATGATTCTATTGATATGCACATTGCCAATTCTAAAGTACATCCGCTTGAATCTTGGATGAACTGTTCTGCCCTGCAAGTGAATCTGTTTTTGGTGCCCCGTACTTGGCTAGGACAGAGTGGGGGAGACACAAGCCAGGTTCAACAGTTCAACAATAGGTTTATTACTGGAGAGAATCAAGACCCTAACTCCTCCCTTGGGTCTATCTAAATCAGAGTACTTGCTTGTCTTGAGCAGATTTGAAGCTGTAGACTGGGTCTTCTCTAGGTTGCTTTCAAGAAAGTCCACTGTGTCTTGCTTCCTTTTAGTTCTTGTAGTCCAGGGGTAGGGAACCTGCAGCTCTCCAGATGTTCAGGAACTACAATTCCCGTCAGCCCCTACCAGCATGGCCAATTGGCCATGCTGACAGAGGCTGATGGGAATTGTAGTTCCTGAACATCTGGAGAGCCGCAGGTTCCCTACCCCTGTTGTAGTCCTTGTCTGATTCTAATAGCTGTTAACCTTAACTGTGCTCTATGGACCACCATATACTAATATGGACGTCACGAATATTCCAGTCTCCAACTACCCTTAGCACCTCACCCTGACTGACTGGCTAGAACTAAAACAGGGGATTGTTGGGTAAAGAGGGAAACTGCCTATTGGGAAATGTCTTAAAGGGACAGGGGCTAACTAAAATACCCTCCCTTAGAAGACTTAACAATGAACTAAAACCATGCTAACTATGGGGAAACTGAAGCTTAATGGGGAAATAACAAAAGCCTCTGTGGGGGGCATGACATGAACTGTGAACAGACCAAATTGTTCCCCCTTCCCATGACATTCTCTGTGCCCCAAGGGAAACTGTTTCTCAGGGTAAGAGAATCTGCAAGAACGTAGACTGAAATGTTGACTTTTGCTTCAGTGGAGACATGAAGAAGAACCAGATATGGGTAGGACCTGAGAACTGTATCAGGATCTATTCATTCCTGGAGCTGTGAGGAACATAGCTTCAAGAACAGGCTTATACTGCCAGTTGACTACATGACATTCTCCAGGCTGTCTCAGAACTTTCCAGAAAGGAGTTACGTCAAAAAAAGGTTTCTTCTGATGTTCTTTTTCAGACAAAAGGAAACACGCCTTTACACAATGAGTGTTTAAAACGTGGAATTCGCTGCCAGAGGACGTAGCGATGGCCAGTCAAAATGGCTTTAAAAGGGGATTGGACCAATTCATGGAGGACAGGTCTATCAGCTGCTGCTAGCTGTGGTGGCTAAGGGGAACCTCCATGTTCAGATGCAGTAAAGGAGGTGGCATCGGGGGAAGGCCTTGGGTTCTGTGCCCTGTTGTGGACCCTCTGGAGGAGGAGGAGGAGAAGAAAAAGAAGAAGAAGACAACAACAACGACAACGAGAAGAAGGAGGAAAAGGAGAAGGAGGAGGAGTTTGGGTTTATATTCCCCTTTTCTCAATTGTAAAGAGTCTCAAATCTGCTTACACACTCTTTCCTTTCCTCTCCCGACAACAGACACCTTGGGAGGTAGGTGGGGTGAGAGAAGTCAGAGAGAACTGTGACTGGCCCAAGGTCTTCCAGCAAGTTTCATGTGGAGGAGTGGGGAATCAAACCCGGTTCTCCAGATTAGAGTCTACTGCTCCTCACCCACTACACCATGCTGGTTGGCCACTGTGAGACACAGGAAGCTGCACAAGATGTACATCTGACTTGAGCCCTTAGGCCAAACAAGTCAACCATTAAAGGACTAGATCAGTGGTGGCGAACCTTTGGCACTCCAGATGTTATGGACTACAATTCCCATCAGCCCCTGCCAGCATGGCTAATTGGCCATCATGGCAGGGGCTGATGGGAATTGTAGTCCATGACATCTGGAGTGCCAAAGGTTTGCCACCACGGGACTAGGTGGACCACCAGTCTGATCCAGCAGGGTTCTTCTTACGTTCCTGTGCTATACAGAAGGACAACTACAAACAACACAAGTGTCCTGTAGCCTTCCAAACCAAGGGAATGCGACGAAACGGGGCAAAGGTGAAGGGAACGGAGAGGAGGCAGAGGAACAGATTGGAAGAAGAGTGGGAACGAAATGACGGGCTGACATTTATTCCCATCCACAGTCTGTTGGACATCTGCCTCCCTCATTGACGTTTCGGCGGGGTCAGTTATGAGCAATCATCATTTCTTTGTATACACAGAGGGCTTTTCATCTCGAGGAACGAAAGGTTTCTTTCCTTATGTTTCAGCCTCTTTCCTTAATTACACTTAATGGTGCTCGTTCTCAGCCCACCGCACAACGGAACAGCTGTCACGGGAGCAGGAACCTTCTCCTTTCAAAGTTTAATGACACATCAATTAGCACCAAAGGTAGCACCAGCAATAGTGATCTATGGCGTTCCTAATGAGTATGGATCGGTCTATGTGACTCCTTAAAAAAAAACACCCGCCTTCTCTCAGGGCCTTGAAAATGGAACAATTGTTGGGAAACGAAGACAAGTGAAGGGCAGGAGGAGGAGTTGTTTAAACTTGGATGGTGTTCTGTCATCCATACATGTTGACCTTGGAAACCAGAGAGAGAGTTCTTCAAATCCATTCTGCCAAAAATATGAAACTTACTGCATGTCAAATGTTAAAAGAGAACTGGTATAAGTTTTACAAATGTAAATCCTGAAGTTGTGAAGTTATGAAGTTATGAAGTTATGAAGAAGATGAAGTTATGAAGAAGAACATAGGGATGGTCTTTGCTGGAGATGTCAAAAAAAGGTTGGGTTGAGCCAGCGTGGTGTAGTTGTTAAGAGCAGGTGGATTCTAATCTGGAGATCCAGGTTTGATTCCCCACTCCTCCACTTGAGTGGCAGAGGCTTATCAGGTGAACCAGATGTGTTTCCGCACTCCTACATAAGAACATAAGAACAAGCCAGCTGGATCAGACCAGAGTCCATCTTGTCCAGCTCTCTGCTACTCGCAGTGGCCCACCAGGTGCCTTTGGGAGCTCACGTGCAGGATGTGAAAGCAATGGCCTTCTGCGGCTGTTGCTGCTCCCGAGCACCTGGACTGTTAAGGCATTTGCAATCTCAGATCAAGATTGGTAGCCATAGATCGACTTCTCCTCCATAAATCTATCCAGGCCCCTTTTAAAGCTATCCAGGTTAGTGGCCATCGCCACCTCCTGTGGCAGCATATTCCAAACGCCAATCACACGTTGCGTGAAGAAGTGTTTCCGTTTATTAGTCCTAATTCTTCCCCCCAGCATTTTCAATGAATGCCCCCTGGTTCTAGTATTGTGAGAATTCCTGCTGGGTGACCTTGGGCTAGTCACAGTTCTTCAGAAGTCTCTCATGCCATTTCCGCACAGGCTTCATGTGGAGGAATGGGGAAACAGATACAGTTCTCCAAATTAGAGTTTGCTGCTTTTGTGGGGGTGTGGGGAATCAAGAACAACTCTTCAGATTTCACTGTTCCTAACCACTACACCACACTGTCTCTCTTGCAGTGTGTTTTTATAAACCGGGCTGCCTGCATTCCACGGTTCTGCTTCTTCAGGTGGCTAGCCCAGGAAAGATAGGGGATCTCTAAAACGCTATTCCGCAAGCATTTCAAAATGGACGATGGCAGAGGGGATTTTTTTTTATGAGTGTCCTTCTTGGGATGGCATGAGATATCAGTCTTGCTAAGCGCTGGCTATCAACCCAGTTAATCATGCGTTACTTCATTATCGCTCATTAAGGCCAGCAATTGAAACCGAACCTTCTCATACTGATTGTGGAATTGTGGAACATCCAAAGACCTGCATTTTTCCCCAACCTTCACAAATAAGGAATGCAAATCACATGATCTCCTTTGTTTCTGAGGCAGGCTGGTGACGTCTATGATTCTATAATCCACAAGTGGACTGCCCATGATTTCATGATCCCCGTATTGTTGTGATGATCAGTGGCAGAGATGCCATGGGGACATCCGGGGGCAAATGTCCCGGGCACCGCTGTGGAAGTCATAAGAACATAAGAACAAGCCAGCTGGATCAGACCAGAGTCCATCTAGTCCAGCTCTCTGCTACTCGCAGTGGCCCACCAGGTGCCTTTGGGAGCTCACATGCAGGATGTGAACGCAATGGCCTTCTGCGGCTGTTGCTCCCGATCACCTGGTCTGTTAAGGCATTTGCAATCTCAGATCAAAGAGGGTCAAGATTGGTAGCCATAAATCGACTTCTCCTCAATAAATCTGTCCAAGCCCCTTTTAAAGCTATCCAGGTTAGTGGCCATCACCACCTCCTGTGGCAGCATATTCCAAACACCAATCACACGTTGCGTGAAGAAGTGTTTCCTTTTATTAGTCCCAATTCTTCCCCCCAGCATTTTCAATGGATGCCCCCTGGTTCTAGTATTGTGAGAAAGAGAGAAAAATGTCTCTCTGTCAACATTTTCTACCCCATGCATAATTTTATAGACTTCAATCATATCCCCCCTCAGATGTCTCCTCTCCAAACTAAAGAGTCCCAAACGCTGCAGCCTCTCCTCATAGGGAAGGTGCTCCAGTCCCTCAATCATTCTCGTTGCCCTTCTCTGCCCACACTTCCGGGAAGGAGGAGGGACGTCGCTGGGCCTTGGGGGCCTGCAACACCCCTCCTCTTTCCGTAGTGTAGCCGGGGGATTGCTTCATGCTCAGGCCCGGCCGCCAGACAAGGTAAGTGGAGCAGCAGGCGGGGCTCGGCCAGTGGTGGGATTCAGATGGCGCCTGATAATTTTTGCAGTCTGTGCAAGGTAGTTTGGTGATATTTAGTTTCAAAAGCGGTGCCGACCCAAGGCAGGCCCATTTGTAGATCCAAGGCAAGATCAGGATGAGGTACCGTAGTAAAAGATCTCGGGAGTCATAAAAGAGTACAGGATGGTCATGCCAGGAGCCATTGGCTGTTCTGTAGCCACCCTAAACATAGGCCCTTCTAAGATTTCTATGAACTTAGAAGAGTGAATCTGCTCAGAATTGCACAGTTAGATGTTTGAGCTCAGTTTGGCTTTGACTTTCTGTGTGATTTTTGCTCATGTTGCTTTGTGACTGCTTGAAGGCCAGCTCTTCTTCTTGGGACTCCTTGGGAGGAGAAGAAGAAGAAGAAGAAAAAGAAGAAGAAGAAGAAGAAGAAGAAGAAGAGGAGGAGGAGTAGTTTGGATTTATATCCCCCCTTTCTCTCCTGTAGGAGACTCAAAGGGGCTTACAATCTCCTTGCCCTTCCCCCCTCACAACAAACACCCTGTGAGGTGGGTGGGGCTGAGAGAGCTCCAAGAAACTGTGACTCGCCCAAGGTCACCCAGCTGGCGTGTGTGGGAGCGCACAGGCTAGTCTGAATTCCCCAGATAAGCCTCCACAGCTCAGACGGCAGAGCTGGGAATCAAACCCGGTTCCTCCAGATTAGATACACGAGCTCTTAACCTCCTACGCCACTGCTGCGTGGTGCAGCGGTTAACAGCAGGTGGATTCTAATCTGGAGAACCGGGTTTGATTCCCCATTTAGTGGCAGAGGCTTACTGGTGAACAGCTTATTGGTCTTCTTCTACCCCAGCTTATTCTTTTTCTACCCCTGCTCCCGTTTTATGTAGGGTTCACGTGTTCACATTTTATGTTCACATTTTTCTGTCGTAAGCCTCTTCAAAGGGAAGAAGTGAGGCACGCATTTCTAAAACAAAAGAAGTTCCGGCATGTTAAAAAGGCCAATCACGGCGCACGGAACTGAAAACTCAAGACGACTTGGCGATTCCGCCATCAAACGGGTCTTGCCGACGGGCCCACCTAATGGGCAGGGCAGCAGGTGGAGGTCAGGGAGGGACGACGGGTGACATTTGTTCGGCGTGTGACATTCACAAGTCCTTCCTTTCCAGATTGCTTCCCCCATTAGCGAGCTGAAGCCACTGATTGAAGATGCGTGCCAGGTCCATCAATCCAGCGATTTTCCAGAAAGCAGGTTTTCCTCCCCACGAAAATGCGATTTGTTATGAAAACATTCCCAGTGGTCCTTCTCAGTGGAGCGGGAGAAGGGGAAAAAAAATGACTTTGTGTTATGCCCACCAGTCTCCCTCGCCCTTGATCGCGCAACGAACAAATGAACGGTGATTGTGTAATTCATTTTGGCAACGTTCATTTTTATTCATAATCCAGAAGCAATTAAATTCTCTTCTACGCCACATTGTCCGGTTGACAGATGCGCGCCGCCTGCTTGACGGCTGACATAAATCATCTCGCGATCAAAGTGCCTGTTGACTTGAGAGCTGGTACTTGGTGGCAGGTCCCTCTCCAGACAGGGTGACAGGGAAATTCTTCACGTTGGGTCTCGTTTCGGCTAACCTCCTGGCTTCTCTCTGACTTTGGAAGCTGACAGCTGGGTTATTTCTGTGACAGCTGGGATTCTTCAAACGGGTATTTACCAAAGGTTACCGAGTGTGACACTTCCGTGCTACAACAGAGTAATGCCTTTGATACCCAACAGGTCTGTCCAACAGGTCTATTAAAACATATCAGAGCGCTGTGGATAGGCAGGGAGTGTGGTGGTGGGGTAGCTGAAGCTCTGGCGAGTAACGCTTCATCTGGGGGATAGTCTGAAAGCCTCCGGAAGGAGGATGGGTGGGAGGGAGTAAGTCAGAGAATGGGACAAGCCAAGCGGAAGAATCCAGGAAGTGAGAAAGGGGAGGTATCACATAATGGGAAGGAAGGGAAGGAGTCTCACCCATGTGTGTATGTGCAGTCACACAGATGTTATACTAAGACAGCGGTGGCGAACCTATGGCATTCCAGATGTTCATGGACTACAATTCCCATCAGCCCCTGCCAGCATGGCCAATTGGGGCTGATGGGAATTGTAGTCCATGAACATCTGGAGTGCCATAGGTTTGCCACCACGGTACTAAGAGGTTACTGGATTTTTCTGGGCTTGTTTTTATAAGAAGAAGAGTTTGGATTGATATCCCCCCTTTCTCTCCTGCAGGAGACTCAAAGGGGCTTACAATCTCCTTGCCCTTCCCCCGGGCTCTACAACCGCAAAACACCCTGGTAAGCGCTGGGTGTGGGCTGAGAGAGCCTTCAGAGAAGCTGGCCGACCCCAGCCCAAGGTCACCCAGCTGGCGTGTGTGGGAGTGCACAGGCTAATCTGAATTCCCCAGATAAGCCTCCACAGCTCAGGCGGCAGAGCGGGGAATCAAACCCGGTTCCTTCAGATTAGATACACGAGCTCTTAACCTCCTGCGCCACTGCTGCTCCAGGGCACTCCAGGGCACCCCAGCTCTTCTGATATCATAGCAGGTTTCTGGATCCTACCAGTTACCTCAGCCTCATGGTTTGGCTGCTTTCTTATTGTTGCTGAAACCACTGACCATCCTGCCTTGGACTTCACCCTTTGCACCTCATAGCTGGCTTTCTGGAGGCAAGCTTGCACCCCCAAACTTATGGCTGGTTCACCCCCCCAACCCCCCCCCCCCAAATTGGCTGATATTATTGGCCTTTCCCCTCATTTGAGCTCTGGAACTTCATCCTCGGATCTGTTTCTCATCACCCATTCCTGGACTAGATGATCACCCATCTTTTCTTTTCAAGAACTGTCTCTTCTTTTCCCCTTTATTCTTCCAAAACACCACAAAGTTGTCTAACTGCTAGACAACTTGCCTTTTATTTCTCAAAGAGTCCTCCCACCGCCCGGCAATAAACATAGATCATCTCATCGGGCAGCTGTAGGTTTCGCAAAGTATAGCTTTTTGCTCTTGCTTCTATTGTAAATTTATCTTGCTGTTCTTGCCCTTCCGGTTTTCCATTCTGTATCTTGTTAGTTGAATACAGATCTTTTATTTTATTTTATTTAAGAGCTCTTTTCTCCCTCCTTCTGTTAGGCTGCTGCCCCAAACTGAGAGTCTGGTATATTGTTCTTCTGACCAACATGGCAACTCTTTGAAATTACCTAGATGTTTTTGGGCCGTGTGTGTGTGTGTGTGTGTGTGTGTGTGTGTGTGAGACAGAGAGAGAGAGAGAGAGAGAGAGAGAGAGAGAGAGAGAGAGAAGTGCCATCAAGTCACAGCCAACCTATGGCAACCCAGTTGGGGTTTCAAGGCAAGAGATGTTTGGAAGTGGTTTGCTATTGCTTTCCTCAGCACAGCGACCCTGGAATTCCTTGATGGTCATCTTCAGGCACCCTCGGCCCCACGCATGTTGTTGTCGACATGGGTCGGGGCAAGGAAGCCTCCCCTCTGGGGAGGGCAGAAGGAACTGCTGGCTGGGAGCTGGGAGAGGGGGGCAAGGCTTGGGGGTGGGCCCCCCTGAGCTCCACCCCCAGGCACAGGGGGGGGGGCGCCCAGGGAATGGCTGTCTCCAGGCACCATTTCCCCCCCATACGCCTCTGCTCCTGGGATAGCCATTTAACAAAAAGGCCTGTGGAAAAGGATGACATTTTTATGAGTCTAAAGCAAGTGCCATGTTTTATTGTGTGGGAGCTGATCCCTGAGCTGACCCTGGATCAGGAACGCCGGATGCGATTTGATTTCCACAAAGAAGCAATTCAGAAATTGAGCCTGTTTTGTTTGCCGTACAAATAGGGTCACACGGAGTCATTTTTTTCCAAGTAGTTTTGCGTCTGACCGGTTGGTGGGATTCAGCAGGCCGCCAGCGCACAATTTCATGGCTGTATGCTCCTAGTCATGCATAGACAGGTTATTCATGGTTTGAAATCAGCTACCTTCTGAGCGGAAATGCTCGGATGCTTCTGGGACCGCACAGTCAGCTGTAATAATCAGTTGGTGGACATTTTCCCGTTGTTACATATTCAGGATGTAGTGGATTGAAGAACAGTTCCCCAAAGCACTGTGCAACTGCGCTCAGGTGGCCAACTTCCAGGTGGATCCACCATAGTAAATAAAGGGGGGAAGGTACACCTATGAGTATATTGCTAATGCTATTTTACCCCATCACTCTAAATGGTGCACAACAGTTATAACAAAGATTGGGGAATTGGGCTATGATAGTGACTCTCTGAACGTGCTAACCCTTACTGAGACATTCGCCCTCCTCAAAGAGCGGCTACTAGCAATGGATTATCAACAACTGCAGAGCTTGGCCAACAAATCCTGCTCGCCAATGAACGTGGCAATTCCATTTGTGCAGGGAAACCCAGCCTACTATATTGCAGCGCTTACCAACCCTATATATAGGAGAGCCTACATGCTGGCTAGATTTAACATTATGCCATCCCCGCTCCATAGAGGAAGACTCAAGGGTCTACCAAACGATAAGAGGCTTTGCCCCTGCAGTCCAGGGCAGTTGGATTCCATGGCGCACATTCTCCTCCACTGCCCACTTTACCAGAATCCAAGATCCAGCTTATTATTACAAATCATCGACTCTATGAAAACCCTGACAGAGCTTGATAAAGTAAATATGCTCTTAAACTGTAATGACCTTGACTGTTGTCTCGCAGTGGCAAAGTTTCTGGCTGAGGTTTGCGAACTGAACTTATGATCCAGTGTGAAGTTTTATCTAGTAATTTTAACTGTATTTATATTGTATGTTCTGTAGGCCAATAAAGGCTTGTTGAAATTGAAATGCTATTTTGCACCACGAATACTCACTGCACAATTGTGCCAACTTTATAATAAACAAACAAGTATTATGAACAGAAATATGTCTCACAGCATTCTTTTCATAGGATAAATAATATTTCCAAGTATTTCCGGGGATGCAGGGGGACCAGAATCCAGTGGAAAATTTATGTTTTTTATTGTTTTTAGACAACATTTTAATTATTTAAAAAAAAATATTGGTTCAAGAACTGAAAAGAAAATACAGCTACCCGTAAACTATATATCTGTTAACTCTAACACATTGGATCTTAAAATTACACTATCATTCAGAGAGAACATTACACAGTTTTAAAATTTGTTTTCCAAACTCTAGTTCCAAAATAGCAATAAGTATCTAGTAAGCAGTTACTTATACCTTAACCAATAACCAATCACTATTCTTGCTATTGTTACTATTCTTGCATAATCAATTCAGCCTTAAATTACAGTTCCTATTTCCCATCAAACTCTTGTTTTGACCATCTGTTTACAAGATTTGTTAATTTGGACTTTGGAGCATATTTTCTAACTTTATCTTCCCAGAGTTCTGTGTTAAGATCTCTTTCAGTTTTCCAGTGGGATGCAACTATTACCCTTGCAGCTGTTAATAAGTGCCAACATAGTTCATTAAGCTTCTCTGGAAGATTTGGAAAAATGTAGTTATTAAAGTTTCTTCAAAAGAACTGTCACAATCCAGTTAAAGGCTTTAAACTTAGGCATTGGGTTTGTACCTACATCCAAATACACCGCCTTCAGAACTAAAGTAGACTTATTCAAATTGATGAGATGGATTAAATTAAGATCACTTTTTGATAAAACAAGACAGACCATGAGAAATGCCTCTCTGCTCTCTGCTCTTGTGCTGTTACACCAGGGTGCCCCTCATATTGAGGGACCCGCCGTTCCTCCTTCTTGGGGCAGGTTTTAAATGGGGTTTTTTGGACGACTCTTGCTTTTTTATTTATTTAATCATTAGCTGCTGTTTTATCTGAAGTTTTAGTATGTTTTATTGATTATTAATTGGACGGAGTTTATGTGATTGTTTGTTGTGTTGTATGATTTGCTCCTTGTTCTAAATTGTTTGAATTTTATATTGTGCACCGCCCGGAGCCCTTCGGGGATCTGGCGGTATAGAAATTTAATAAATAAATAAATAAATAAATTTAGACCTAAGTCCTGGTTCACACCAAATTTTTATATACCTGATCTAACTATGTTTAATAATGTGGTACTTAAAGAGATTGAGAGAGCAGAAAAAGAACACAAACCTAGTAGGAGGAACTTACCCCAGAGAACCCAGCAGAGCATGCTGGCAGGGGATGATGGGAACTGTAGTCCATAACATCTGGAGGGCCGCGAGTCTGACACCTATGATGTAGATACCACAGCTAAATTTCTTACCAATGAACATCCAAGAGTCCCATTTTTTTATTGCTTACCCAAAATCCACAAAGCCATTTGCCCTCCTCCTGGATGTCTCATTGTCTCAGGTATTAGCTCCATTACGGAACCTGTAGTCCAATACCCTGACTCATTTGTTACCACCTTTTGTTAAGGAAATTTCTACTCACATCAAAGACACTACAGACCTAATTAATAAGATAGAAGGTCTTCAAAAACTGCCTGGAGTCTTTTTGGTTATGTTAGATGTTGCCTTTTTACATTCTAAAATTCCTCATGAAGAGTCCGGAACACTGCTAAACATTTTTGTGAATCCAGTATTACCTGAATGAGCTTAAAAGACAATAATTTATACCAACTCTACCAACAACATTGAAAGGATTGTCAAAATGGCGGTAGAAGATGGCAATCTTATGGGACATTTTTTCACACATTTTTTGTTAGAATTCCTTGGTTTAATGTAAGACCACAGCTTTTTCAGGTTTGATAATATATATTTCCTGCAAATCAAAGGATTGGCAATGGGGTCTCCCCTCGCCACCTCACTCGCCCACCTTTTTGTGGCCAAATTCAAAGACAGTTTGATTCGGGATCCCATAGTTAATCCCTTTTTTTTTAGATCCTTAAGATCCTTTTTTAAACAAAAGATTAATTGATGACTTATTTATGGTGATCAGACATGGGGAAGTAGTGCAACCACTGCTCAGTGGTTGAACTCTTTACATGAGACTGTTACATTTTCTGCCAACAAAAATGAGAGTCAGATTCCCTGCTTAGATGTTAGTGACACAGTGACCCTTTCCGCACAGCACAAATAAAACGTCTCACAGATGTTTTTAAAAGATCTGTTTTGGCTTTTTTTTGTCTGCATAGCACGGACAAATAAAGTATTGGCAGAGAAAGCTAATTGTAACACTAAGGCCCTTTCCGCACATGCAGTATAATGCCCTTTCAATCCACTTTCAATGCATTTTGCAGCTGTGCGGAATAGCAAAATCCACTTGCAAACAATTGTGAAAGTGGATTGAAAGTGCCTTATTCTGCATGTGCGGAAGGGGCTTAAAGGGCTTTTTATTGTGTGTACTGCAAATGTGGTTTAAATTATATTGGGCAGACTGGGAGGCAGGTGAAAACCAGAGTGCTTGAACATTTGTCCCAGATTCGTAATAAGGTTCTGGAAGCTCTGGTGGTTGAACACTTTGTACAACATCAACACAAGCCTGAATCTCTTTGCTTCTTCATGCTGGCAACTGCGGGAAGAAAGGACGCACAGACTAACATCCAACAAGTCCTGCAAAAGTCTTCTTCACTCAGTGTTTACGAACAGCACAAACTTTTGGACTCAATGGCCCCTTCCGCACAAGCAAAATAATGCGTTTTCAAACCACTTTCACAACTGTTTGCAAGTAGATTTTGCCATTCCGCACAGCTTCAAAGAGCACTGAAAGCAGTCTGAAAGTGCATTATTCTGCATGTGCGGAACGAGCCAATGCCAGTTTAGACCTTTCTGTAACTCAGTTCTCCCTAAGTGCTAACACCTGCGTCCAGGTGCAAGTGCTGCATTTCTAAAATTATCGCTAGTGCTTTGCCGCCTCAAGGAAATGCCATGATCACAGACAAGGAGCACAGAGTCAAATACAGTCCCACTTGGGAATCATCCCTCTAGAAACTTTTCAATTTGAAATGATGTGTAGGTTAACCTATTTTTTTTTGGTGTTTAAGTGGGGATAACTTATTTTTTGGTGTTTAAATAGGGGTGCCGGTTCTTGTATTTTATTTTACAGAATTGTCTTGAAAGACTTGTTTTGCAACATTGTTGATGATTATTGAATGCAAGTAGGACAGAAGCCTGGGATACTGGAATTCTGTTATGAAATGCATTCTGTTATAATGCATATATTCATATCGTAGATGCCACAAGCACACAAGCCTTTGAAGATATCAAAGCCAGATTTATATCAGATTCTGGCCACTTATCTGTGGGTTTTCTAATTAACTTAGGTCCTTTCTGCAAAAGCAGAATAATGCACTTACAAACCACTTTCACAGTTTATTCTCTCTGGACACAGTGTGTAACAGACTTCCCTCTGTGATACACCTCTGAAGATGCCAGCCACAGATGCAGGTGAAACGTTAGGAACAAGATCCACCAGACCACGGCCACACAGCCCGGAAAACCCTCCAGAACCACTTTTACAACTGTTTGCAAGTGGATTTTGCCATTCCGCACAGTAAAATCTAGCTGCAGAGTGCATGGAAAGTGGATTGAAAGTGCATTATTCTGCATGTACGGAAGGGGCCTTAGAAGAAGAAGTGTCTGGATTTATATCCCCCCCTTTCTCTCCTGTAGGAGACTCAAAGGGGCTTACAATCTCCTTGCCCTTCCCCCCTCACAACAAACACCCTGTGAGGTAGGTGGGGCTGAGAGAGCTCCGAGAAGCTGTGACTAGCCCAAGGTCACCCAGCTGGCATGTGTGGGAGTGTACAGGCTAATCTGAATTCCCCAGATAAGCCTCCACAACTCAAGCAGCAGAGCTGGGAATCAAAGCCGGTTCCTCCAGATCAGAGTGCACCTGCTCTTAACCACTACGCCACTGCTGCTCCTTAGAGAAGCTTGTGCATATGATGTAATGTTGAACTGTGATTTTATACATCACAGATGTTGTGTGTAGGCATGGTATGTTTCATAGCCTTGATGTAGACTCTATTCACGTTGTTGATTCAGTAAAGTGTTTAAAAATATTCAGTCTTTTGACTGCTTGCCACTTTTTGTGAAAACTGTTCTGGTTTTTTTTTTCTTTGTTGCACCTCTGCCTTTTTCTTCCTGTGTTTAATATGAAACCACCCGGAATTTGGCAGCTCTGCTTTTGAGATCTGACAAAATCAGGCTTTCTTGCAACCATCCAAGTCTGGATCTACCCTTGTGCAGTAAATGATAAAAATGTGCCAGATAGACGTTTGACCTATAACATGCCTATCCCTTTTGAAACAAACATTCTGGTCAGAGTTGGCCAGACTTCAGAAACTTGGCACTTGGAAGACTGAGTAGTTTGTAGGCGCAGAAGAAAGAAAGAAAGAAAGAAAGAAAGAAAGAAAGAAAGAAAGAAAGAAAGAAAGAAAGAAAAGAAGTAGAAACAGAAGGAAGAGAAAGTGGTAGAAAGTAAGAGAAAGTAGAGAAAGAGACAGAGAAAGGGGTTTTAGATTCAACAAGAAAGGTTATGTCTTCCTTTCCTCCATTTTTTCCCTATAATGGAGAGATGGCAACCATAAAGCTGCTGACCAAAGAAATCATGCAGGTCTTAAACCTATTCTTTTACTGTTGCTAGCTTAGCATAATAGCTCCAAAAATGCCCCTTTGTTCACAATCACACAAAATGTGCAAGCTAAACTGCTCTTAAGATCCCGTTGTACCCAAAAGATACCTTAAAGTTGCTCTTTGTTTTCCTAAGACAATAGGAAGGCCTATGAGAAAGTTCAGGCTCTCTGTCTAAAACATAGGGCAACTAGAAACATTAATGATAAGAGGGAACAAGGGTTTTGGGTTCATATAACGTCAAAGATTGTAACGCTGACATCTTCCAATGGGGATTCTGGCAACCCCCAAGGTCTGTGGGAACAGGGAAAATCTCCACCTTTTGTATGATTGATTGATGATGTGGGCATTTGGGGGTGTATTCTCTGCTGCCATTTTGATATAGCTTGTCATTAATACTATAAAAGTAAGAACACACCGCCATTTTAGTGTGGCTCCCCTGATATTGTCTTGCCCGCAGTTGGCCAAATAAAGATCTCTCTGATTTATTCTGTCTCGGCTTGAGCTTCTTTGAGCTTCTTTAGTTTAACTCGTTACTCTGTTGTAACATGTTTGCGTTTGCATGTGTGGAAGAAGTCAGAAGTTTAGTTTTCCCAACATCCTTCAGGGGTGCAGCAAGAACTAACAGTACGCCATGACCGTAGGCTATACTTTTTTTTGCCATCCAGGCGAAAGAGAAAAGGAGAGAAGAGTCCTCTTCTCTTCTAATTAAATTTGTATCAGAAGATCAAATAAAATTTTTATACCTCGAGCAGCAAAGTAGCCCCCAGTAGATGATCTTAAATTATCTGCTCTTTGAATGAGTTCATTTTACTGAGCACGTTTCATCAGGCCTTTAATTAAGACCAAGCGCACTTCGCCGAAAGTCAGTAATTTGATGGTGACCTCTCCCAACCGTGCTGATCTAAGCTGACAGCAATGAGAATCCAATCTAAAAGCTTTTCCACTTCGGAGCTAGGCCTCTAGGTTTGGTGGGAGAAGGTCAGGGGACAAGGAATCATTATTAAAATGATGTCCTTTTTGATTTTTTTCCCTTTCAAAGAGATCTGCTGTTTCTAGGGCGAGTTAATAGGTTGCATAGCAGACCGTTCGGAGCTGCCAGACACGTTCTGCAGTTACTCCATTGGCTGACCATTGGTCTAAGGCCCAGTTTGAAGTATTTGTGGTATTGGCTCTGTTGGATTTGACAGCTTTGCATGCAGTAGGCATGGAATTCTGGACATGGCTGTGGATCCCAGCTTGAATGCTCTGCCTGAGCCTCTGGACCTGGTCCTGCAGGAACTACTGACTGCTCAGGCTCTGCGTTTACAGGCAGTGCCTGGGAATCTGGAACCAAAACTGTCCTCTCCTCTCCATCTGAGTCTTCCTCCCAGGAGTCTCAAGCCGGACCAGGCTGAGCCCTAACAGATGTGGATGGAGAAGGGCGGAAACAGGAATGCCCGAGCTGAGAAAACCCTGGAATGGTAAAGTGGGCAGGTGGGAGAGAAGGCACCTGTCTATTGCACACCTCTTGTTGTCCCTGCCTGGGAAGCAGTGGGGGTGCAATTCCACTGATGCTGGGAGGGGGGCACAATTTCACTGCTTGCTCCGGGTGCCATTTTCCGTAGCTACGCCCAGAGGTGGGATCCAGCAGGTTCTCACAGGTTCCCGAGAGTAGGTTACTAATTATTTGTGTGTGCCGAGAAAGAGTTACTAATTGGTGATTTTGCCACGTGATTTTTGCCTTATTTATGCCCCTCCTCTCAGCAGTAGCGCGCAGAACTTGAAGCAGTCTAGCAGGAGGTGCACCGGCGTGCGTGGCAGCCTGCGCCTGCGTGCATTCGTTTCCCGCCCAAGGACCGGCGCAGCGGCTACGTCCTTGCCACAGCCCCGCCCAGGAATGCCCCATTCCCGGAATGCCTGGCCACGCCCCCATCGTGCCCCGCCCAGCCCCATTGGCGCTACGCCACAGTTTGAATCCCACCACCATGGGAACCTGTTACTAAAAATTTTGGATCCCACCACTGGCTACGCCCCCAGTTGAAACTATTCACTCATGCAAGCAAACTGGCAACGATTTTGCAGTAAAATCGCAGGGAACGACAGCCTTGTAAAGTCACTCCTGGGGCTTTCTTAAGCAGCGCCATGATTTAAAGGAAGAAGGAAGAGAATTCACAGAGGTAACCGGTTTAATGGCACTTAAAGTAAATGATCATGTTAACATTAAAGCAGATTAAATAAGTCACAGTGCATTAAATTACTTTTATCCAGCGCTGCACATTTCCTAGGTGCCAGTGAGCTGAAAAAATAGCTTGGCTGGCTTATTCTTTGAGCTGTCACAATATTGTCATCTTGGACCACCTCCCCCCCAAATAATTCCCTTTTTGCCAGCTAGGCTCCGCAACCACAGAGGATTTTTTTTCTTCATCTTCAGCAGACTTTTGCGCAAAGCTGGTGACCTTGCAAAAGCCAAGGACACGGGGAAGAAACAGCTAGCAATGACACTTCTACATACACCCCAAGGGAAGAACGGGCATACATTTTCTTCTCACTGTTGGTGACAGATGGCATGAAGAGACTTTGCAGCAGAGGCATGGTTTCACCTCCGATGGGGATAGACGCCTATCTCTGGAGGCTCTGAGACGGGCTCCATGGTCCCCCATCATCATCATCATCATCATCATCATCATCATCATCATCATCATCATCATCATCATCATCATCATCATCATCATCATCATCATCATCATCATTAATTGGATTTAATGTACCGCCCTATCCCCGAAGGGCTAAAACAATGTCCCACAAAACCCGTATACAACCCTCCCAGAAAGGAATAATGGGTCCCAATGATGTTAGGGACCCCTGTAAAGCAGGGGGGGCAGGGCACCATCAGTGGCTGGTCTCTCCAAAGGCCCGGTGGAACAACTCGGTCTTACAGGCCCTGCGGAACTCTCCAAGGTCCCGCAGGGCCCGGACAGCTGGTGGTAGAGTGTTCCACCAGGCCGGGCGCCTAGAGTCAGAAAGGCCCTGGCCTCGGAAAGTGGGAGGCTGCCAGCCTACACTCATTGAGGGGCCAGGGATCTTCAGTAAATTGGCTGGGACGTATGGGGTAATGTGGTCCCAAAGGTACGAGGGTCCCAGGCCGCGTAAGGCCTTAAAGGTAGTGGTTAAGAGCAGGTTTAGTGGTTAAGAGCAGGTGTATTCTTATCTGGAGGACTGGATTTGATTCCCTGCTCTGCCACTTGAGCTGTGGAGGCTTATCTGGGGAACTAGATTAGCTTGTGCACTCCAACGCGTGCCAGCTGGGTGACCTTGGGCTAGTCACAGTTCTTTGGAGCTCTCTTAGCCTCACCCATCTCACAGGGTGTTTGGTGGGGGGGGGGAAGGAAAGGAGTTTGTAAGACCCTTTGTGTCTCCTTGCAGGAGAAAAAGGGGGGATATAAATCCAACTCTTCTTCTTCTACGTGTATGAAACCAGAAAGGACATCATTGGGTTGATGCAATGCTCTAGGATTCCACCCAAAACTCCATGGTTTAACCATAGAGTTTGGATTAATCCTAGAACATCAGCCAGATACAGAGGTGACCCTTCCAGTTCGACCATAGAATTTCAGGTAATCCTAGAGGATCAGCCATTTGCAACGACATCCCTTCCTGTTTTATGCTGGAAGTGATATTGTATGTTGTTGTGATGCTGAAGAGCTCATCCCTGCCTCCCAAATTCTCCCACAGAGGTGCCTGCTGGGGCTAGTAATACTAGCAATACAAGTAAAACTAGTGTTGGTCCATAGCAAGGGTCTCCAACAGGAAGAAGAGTAGGAGTAGGAGTTGGAGTTGGATTTATACCCGTCTTTTCTCAACCATAAGGTGTCTCAAAGTGGCCAACAAACTCCTTCTCCCCGCAACAGATATCCTGTGAGGTAGGTGGGGCTGAGAGAACTGTGACTAGCCCAAGGTCACCCATCAGGCTTCATGTGTAGGAGTGAGGAAACAAATCCAGTTCACCCGACAAGAGTCCATGTGCGGAGGAGGGGGGAATCAAACCCAGTTCTCCAGGTTAGAATCCACTGTTCCTGATCACGACACCATGCTGGCCCTCATTGCTCACAATCTATCGGTAACTTGCTGCTGCTACAAAGTAGCTAATGCCTCCTCTAAAAAATAGTTGGTAATCCTAATGTTGGTTCGTAGCAAGGGTCTCCAACAGATAGCTAATAACCTACTGGTAGCTTGTTGGCTGCTGCAAAGTAGCTGATGAATCTTCTAAACCACCCAGGAAATGTTCACAAAAAGATATCTTTTAGGCCTCGCAACCTTAAGCCAATAAAAGGACTCTGAAGTGTTGATCAGTAGCGTTTACTGAAGAGGTATCAAAGCACAACACTTGGCAAGCCAGTTCTGACAAAGTTGGCATTCACAGTTCTCTTTATCCCCTGTTGAAAGCCTCCCTCCCATTTTCCCAAGAGGATGTGAAAAACAGCCCTTGGAGCTCAGGAACTCCAAGGTCCGTGGCAGACAGCAAGAGAAAACCACCTGGCTTCCTGCCCTACAAGATAATGGATGTAATACAGTTCTCATGGGACAGAGGTACCAGGGGAAGCCTAGTTGTCTACAAAGCATGTGAAGCCATAAAGTAGAGATCAAGGCAACAATGCACAGATGGCAGTGGATACATATAGCAGGCTGGTTACATATATCTTTCTAGCAGCAGTAATTTGTTATTTTAAGCAGTTACATGGATCTGGGAATGTATCTCAATCATCTAGATAGCATCCCCCTGACAATATCCTTCATTCTATTTTTTTTAAAAGGCATGGGTTTTTTTCTCTATGTGTTTCTTGACTTACATTCTTCCTAGTTCATATTCTACTTCTAGGACAGAACAGAATCTGTTAACATGCAAGATGCCAGTAGCTAAGGATGTATTTCTATACTCAGAATATACTCTCCTTAACAAAAAAGGTTGTGGGCCTCAGGTCCACAGCAAGACCTCCAAATAAAAGCCATTAAATATCTTCTGTTTAGCACAAGGCAGTCCACGAGTTTGTAGGTTCTCCTGGATTCTTCATCAAGCTGAATCTTTTAAAAAACAAAGAAGATGGAGGAGGAGGAGAGGAGAGAGACAGCTCTATCAAGCCATCATCTTAAGGTCTCTCTATCAACATCCCAATATAGAAGAAGAGTTAAGAACATAAGAACTAGCCTGCTGGATCAGACCAGAGTCCATCTAGTCCAGCACTCTGCTACTCGCAGTGGCCCACCAGGTGCCTTTGGGAGCTCACATGTAGGAGGTGAAAGCAATGGCCTTCTGCTGCTGCTGCTCCTGAGCACCTGGTCTGCTAAGGCATTTGCAATCTGAGATCAAGGAGGATCAAGATTGGTAGCCATAAATCGACTTCTCCTCCATACGTCTGTCCAAGCCCCTTTTAAAGCTATCCAGGTTAGTGGCCATCACCACCTCCTGTGGCAGCATATTCCAAACGCCAATCACACGTTGCGTGAAGAAGTGTTTCCGTTTATTAGTCCTAATTCTTCCCCCCAGCATTTTCAATGGATGCCCCCTGGTTCTAGTATTATGAGAAAGAGAGAAAAATGTCTCTCTGTCAACATTTTCTACCCCATGCATAATTTTATTTCCTTTCTTTGGGCTCATTTAGCATCTCACCTGATGGAAAGTTCTGGAGAATTCAAAAGTGTGCGCACTACGTTCCATCATTTTGATTGGCCGTCTCAATAATCAGTATTAAATTGCTTTTGGTTTTTGATATTGATGTTGTGAGTGGTGAGAGCAACAGTTTCGAGGTTTCCCTCCCCCCCCCTCTCTAGCCTAAAGCTCACTCAGTTGATTTAAGCTTGGAAACACAACAAAGGATTGTGTGTTTTGGTCTCCGAATCTCTAGAGTGCCCGTTCATGCCGAGTATCTTCTTTTTAAAGAAATGCCTATCGCGACGCACCTTATTAAGTACCTAAAGTCGAGCTATTTATCAAAACCACCTTTTAAAAAAAAATAGGATGCATTTGATTTCAGGAACTGTTTGCTGGCACGTTTTTCAGTTTCAAGACACCCCCTCCGCCCCCCGAGAAGGGGGAGGTTAAACCAAAGTTGGGAAAGAGCACTTTTATTTAGTGTTCTGTTCCTGATGATTCCCCTTTTCTCTTTCATGTCACACTTGATGCTCTTTGGTTCCCCAAATTAACATGCAAACACAATGATAAATGCTGGGCTGTGCTGTAACAGACAAAAATGGTCTTCCAGAAGAGGCCAAACTTCTAATTTGGAACCGCAAATGGCTTTTGATCGAATGCCACTTCCCTTTGATGCTTTAATAACCTGGCTGACCCCCCGTGTCTCGGACATACACATTAAAGCATTTATATTTCACGACTGCAAATGTATTTCTCGGAGTGGCCTTCCCCGTCTTTTC
Organism: Sphaerodactylus townsendi; assembly: GCF_021028975.2. Lineage (NCBI taxonomy): Eukaryota > Metazoa > Chordata > Lepidosauria > Squamata > Sphaerodactylidae > Sphaerodactylus > Sphaerodactylus townsendi. The sequence goes on along the minus strand of NC_059428.1, from coordinate 12,102,435 downwards.
GCTTTCCTTCTCTCTAATTGCTCCCCATTTTAGAAATTTGCATGGATGTCATTCAAGATGTTTGTATACACTGATTTTTATTAGCTTTTTTTCCCCTTTCCCAAAATGCAATTTGTTTTGTCATCACCAATGGACGTGGGGGGGGGGGGGTGAGTAACAGGAACGGTGGAAGTCTGCGAAGCAAATGGACAGAATGGGGTGGGGTTAAATCTACTAGGCTTGGGGTTAACAGAGGTTTGTTTTTGCAAACGTAGAACTTCTTATCAAAGATAGGTATCTTCTCCAATCTGTCTAATATTCGGCATGGTAGGAAACCTATTGCTGTATTATTTTGCTTTTAACTTGCTAAACAGATCTATTTTTATTGCAATTTTATATTAGATTGTATTTTTACATTGATGTGTAGGGGGTATTTACTGTCATTTGCTCTGGCTATTTCTTTTTTTTTTTTTTTTTTAAATCCGAAGTGATTTGAACCCCTTGAAGTCAATTGTCAAGTTATGTGGACTATTTCCTTGCTACTGAACTATGCTTGAGACTGCAGAATGTGTCTGTGTAAATCTTGATCTATCTATGCCAGGGGTAGGGAACCTGCGGCTCTCCAGATGTTCAGGAACTACAATTCCCATCAGCCTCTGTCAGCATGGCCAATTGGCCATGCTGGTAGGGGCTGATGGGAATTGTAGTTCCTGAACATCTGGAGAGCCGCAGGTTCCCTACCCCTGATCTATGCCTATTAAAGGTTAATAAAGATAAATATAAAGGTTTGTTTTTGGGTTCTAGCATCTCCTATATCTGCTGGGGGGGGGGGGGAAGAAATACAACTGTCCATATACCATTTAATTTCCCATACAAAGCCTTGGACCAGTCACAGTTCTCTCAGAACTCTCTCAACCCCACCTACGTCACAAGGTGTCCATTGTGGGGAGAAGAAGAACAGTTTGGATTTCAATGTTGCTTTTCTCAGCTGTAAGGGATCTAAAAGCAGCTGGTGAGTCACTTTGCGATTACTTAAGGTAGAGAAAAGTGGGATATAAAAATCAATTTCTTCTTTCAAGGCAAGTGGGAATCAGAGGTGGTTTCCCGTGTCCTACCTCTGCAGAGTCTTCCTTGGTGACCTCCCTTCCAAGTACCTTAATTTTTGAAATCGGATGAGATTGGGCTAAACTTTCATGCCTTTGATCCCTCTATGCTTATTGCCAGCGCGGTGTAGTGGTTAAGAGCAGGTGGATTCTAACTTGGAGAACCCCGTTTGATTCCTCACTCCTCCACCTGAGTGGCAGAGGCTTATCTGGTGAACCAGATGTGTTTCCGCACTCTTAAGTTCCTTTTGGATGACTTTGAGATGGTCACAGTCCTCTCAGAACTCTCTCAGCCCCACCCATCTCACAAGGTGTCATTTGTGGGGAGAGGAAGGGAAAAGAGCTTGTAAGCCACCTTGAGTCGTGGTCGTGGTCGTGGTCGTGGTCGTGGTCGTGGTCGTGGTCGTGGTCGTGGTCTTCTTCTTCTTCTTCTTCTTCTTCTTCTTCTTCTTCTTCTTCTTCTTCTTCTTCTTCTTCTTCTTCTTCTTCTTCTTCTTCTTCTTCTTCTTCTTCTTCTTCTTCTTCTTCTTCTTCTTCATTCTCCTAGAGTTCATTTAGAGGTAGTCAGAGGTCTTGCTGGCGTCTCTGGCGCTCGATCACTGTTAATCAGGCAACAACAATACTGTATAATTTCAGCTCTGGAAATGATTGCAAATAAACTGGCGTGCCAATGATTGAATTGCAAAAGAGTTGCTGTTACAAACCACGTGGTCCGTGACATTCAAACCGTGTGCGGACTTTTGCAATGAAGCACTGAAGCGAAGAACTGCTGTAGGGGAAAGGCAAATGGAACTATTTCCGGCCAGCTGTTTCCATGCTAGTTTTTACCTTTAGGCCCTAAATGGCGGAAGATCGAGGGTGCTTGAAGGACTCTTTTCTCCTAAACTATTCAGCCCCTTGCTTGAGATCTGCCTCTGGCGCCTTGCTGTCCATGTCCCCGCCCTGCTACTAGAGACAAGGCCTTTTCTGTGATGGCTCCTTACCTTCAAAATGTCCTTCTCCTTGAGGTTTGCCTGGTGCCTACTTTGTTTTAGGTGCTGGCCCCAATATCACCTGCTGTCCCCGGTCTTGGGGAAAAGAGGCCAGCCAGCACAAGGCTGACCCCCGAACTCCAACATCGGTGAGGCGGTGGACCAGAAAGTCATGCTCTACTACATCGAACACTGCAGTGAGATCTAACAACACCAGCAGCGCCAAACTGCCTCTATCCAAGAGGAGCTGGAGTTCGTCCACGACCGTGACCAGTACCGTCTCGGTCCCATGGCCACTGTTTGAAGACTGCCAGCGAGGGGGAGGTCACCCCCGCCCTTGGCAGCTTATTTCGCTGCTGAACTTCTCTCGCTATAAAAAATGGTTTCCTAATATTCAGCTGGTACTTGCTTTGCCTGTAATTTAAACCTATTATTGCAAGTTTTACCCCCTGCTGCCAACAGGAACAGCTCCTTGCCCTTCAAATACTTAGAGAGCCATCATGTCCCTTTCAACCTTCCAGATTGTACGTTCCCGATTCATATCCCCAACAATTAAATAATTAAACAATTAATAAACAAGGCAGACTGGCCATTTTGACCAATGGAACAATGGTCAAGATAGGACCAGCCTTTCCTGCCAGATTCTCAGACAAGTCGCAGTCCCCAATCTCAAATAGCCAGCGTGGTGTAGTGGTTAAGAGTAGGTGGATTCTAATCTGGAGTTAGAAGGAGATACATGCGGATTAACTTCCTTAAAAGATCTCCTTCATCAACAATTTGAATTGGCTGTCTGAGGAAGGAGTGAAGTTCCTCGAAAGCGTGGAGTCTAACCGCGGAACACGTTCACATTTATGCCAATTTGTGCACGTGTGGAATTTCTTTGAATGGAATAATTATTGCCAAGTTTACTTGATGAGCCACCTGTTAGAGCACAATCCATGGGGAAATTACTCTTTAACTTCATTGCTTGTTCCCGTTATTGCCTACCCACTTGAGAACATTAAAGAATATTATAATATAATATTGAAAATATTAAATACTTGGAAAATACCGCATCTTCGTTGCAGGAGATTGCATTACAGGAAAGGCCTTGTTTGTCAACGCCAACAGCTTGGATTAAAATCTTGGGGGTTTTTGCTGGCAAAATGTTATGTCTGATTGTGGGTTAAGGAGAAGGTGATTTTGATCAATTCCTCTTCCCATTATGTGTGCGTAAAGTGCCATTGCCTTTCTTCAGAGTCTTCCTTGGTGGTTTGCCATTGCCATCCTTCTGCACAGTCTTCCTTGGTGGTTTACCATTGCCTTCCCTCTGCAGAGTCTTCCTTGGTGGTTTACCATTGCCTTCCTCTGCAGAATCTTCCTTGGTGGTTTGCCACTGCCTTCCTCTGCAGAGTCTTACTTGGTGGTTTACCATTGCCTTCCTCTGCAGAATCTTACTTGGTGGTTTGCCATTGCCTTCTCTCTGCAGAATCTTCCTTGGTGGTTTGCCACTGCCTTCCTCTGCAGAGTCTTACTTGGTGGTTTACCATTGCCTTCCTTTGCAGAATCTTCCTTGGTGGTTTGCCATTGCCTTCTCTCTGCAGAGTCTTACTTGGTGGTTTACCATTGCCTTCTCTCTGCAGAATCTTCCTTGGTGGTTTGCCATTGCCTTCTCTCTGCAGAGTCTTACTTGGTGGTTTACCATTGCCTTCCTCTGCAGAATCTTCCTTGGTGGTTTGCCATTGCCTTCTCTCTGCAGAGTCTTCCTTGGTGGTTTACCATTGCCTTCTCTCTGCAGAATCTTCCTTGGTGGTTTGCCACTGCCTTCCTCTGCAGAGTCTTCCTTGGTGGTTTACCATTGCCTTCCTCTGCAGAATCTTCCTTGGTGGTTTGCCATTGCCTTCTCTCTGCAGAGTCTTACTTGGTGGTTTACCATTGCCTTCCTCTGCAGAATCTTCCTTGGTGGTTTGCCATTGCCTTCTCTCTGCAGAGTCTTCCTTGGTGGTTTGCCATTGCCTTCCTCTGCAGAATCTTCCTTGGTGGTTTGTCACTGCCTTCCTCTGCAGAGTCTTCCTTGGTGGTTTGCCATTGCCTTCCTCTGCAGAATCTTCCTTGGTGGTTTGCCACTGCCTTCCTCTGCAGAGTCTTCCTTGGTGGTTTGCCATTGCCTTCTCTCTGCAGAATCTTCCTTGGTGGTTTGCCATTGCCTTCCTCTGCAGAATCTTCCTTGGTGGTTTGCCATTGCCTTCCTCTGCAGAATCTTCCTTGGTGGTTTGCCATTGCCTTCTCTCTGCAGAGTCTTCCTTGGTGGTTTGCCATTGCCTTCCTCTGCAGAATCTTCCTTGGTGGTTTGCCACTGCCTTCCTCTGCAGAGTCTTCCTTGGTGGTTTGCCATTGCCTTCTCTCTGCAGAATCTTCCTTGGTGGTTTGCCATTGCCTTCCTCTGCAGAATCTTCCTTGGTGGTTTGCCATTGCCTTCCTCTGCAGAATCTTCCTTGGTGGTTTGCCATTGCCTTCTCTCTGCAGAATCTTCCTTGGTGGTTTGCCATTGCCTTCTCTCTGCGGAATCTTCCGTGTTGGTTTGCCATTGCCTTCCTCTGCAGAATCTTCCTTGGTGGTTTGCCACTGCCTTCCTCTGCAGAATCTTCCTTGGTGGTTTGCCATTGCCTTCCATCTGCAGAATCTTCCTTGGTGGTTTGCCATTGCCTTCCTCTGCAGAATCTTCCTTGGTGGTTTGCCACTGCCTTCCTCTGCAGAGTCTTCCTTGGTGATTTGCCATTGCCTTCCATCTGCAGAATCTTTTTTGATGGTTTACCACTGCCTTCCTCTGCAGTCTTCCTTGGTGGTTTGCCATTGCCTTCCTCTGAAGAATCTTCCTTGGTGGTTTGCCATTGCCTTCCCTCTGCATAGTCTTCCTTGGTGGTTTGCCATTGCCTTCCATCTGCAGAATCTTCCTTGATGGTTTGTCACTGCCTTCCTCTGCAGTCTTCCTTGGTGGTTTGCCATTGCCTTCCATCTGCAGAATCTTCCTTGATGGTTTGCCATTGCCTTCCATCTGCAGAATCTTCCTTGATGGTTTGCCATTGCCTTCCTCTGCAGTCTTCCTTGGTGGTTTGCCACTGCCTTCCTCTGCAGTCTTCCTTGGTGGTTTGCCATTGCCTTTCCTCTGAAGAATCTTCCTTGGTGGTTTGCCATTGCTGTCCCTCTGCACAGTCTTCCTTGGTGGTTTACCATTGCTTTCTCTCTGCAGAGACTTCCTTGGTGATTTGCCATTGCCTTCTCTCTGCAGAATCTTCCTTGGTGGTTTCCCATTTCCTTCCTCTGCAGAGTCTTCCTTGGTGGTTTGCCATTGCCTTCCATCTGCAGTCTTCCTTGGTGGTTTACCATTGCCTTCCCTCTGCAGAATCTTCCTTGGTGGTTTGCCATTGCCTTCTCTCTGCAGAATCTTCCTTGGTGGTTTGCCATTGCCTTCTCTCTGCACAGTCTTCCTTGGTGGTTTGCCATTGCCTTCCCTCTGCAGAATCTTCCTTGGTGGTTTGCCATTGCTTTCCTCTGCAGAATCTTCCTTGGTGGTTTGCCACTGCCTTCCTCTGCAGAATCTTCCTTGGTGGTTTGCCATTGCCTTCTCTCTGCAGAATCTTCCTTGGTGGTTTGCCACTGCCTTCCTCTGCAGAATCTTCCTTAGTAGTTTGCCATTGCCTTCTCTCTGCAGAATCCACTTTGGTGGTTTGCCATTGCCTTCTCTCTGCAGAATCTTCCTTGGTGGTTTGCCATTGCCTTCTCTCTGTGGAGTCTTCCTTGGTGGTTTGCCATTGCCTTTCCTCTGCAGAGAATTCTGTGGTGGTCTCCCATTCAAATAAGAACCCTGCTTAGCTTCTGAGATTGGGCTGTACCGTGCCAATTCCCATCCTTCTCACTGAAGACCTCAAAGCCATACACCATATTTCTCAGGTAACTTTGACCCCCCCAGGAGCAGTGTTTCAGGGGGCAGCACTGGATGCAGAAACATTCTTCTCCTTCGTACCGAGTGCTGCTCCTGCTACCGTGGATCCAAGACTTTTTATTAATGAGTGCCTGGCAGCCGAAGATTTGATTCACTCCCTTCTGCAGTGCCCTTTATACAATTCTCAGGGAGAAAGATACTTGGCACATCTCTCTCTATATATATATACCCATCAACAGCCTGCCTTGCATAAGACTGAGTAGCTATTAAAAAGGACAAGGGAATTTATAACCAAATCGGACGGCAACGTTTGCAGACGTCGCAGCTGGAGGGTAGAGAAACTGAGGGACAGGCGAGTGTGGCACTGTGTGGGGGATGATTTATATTAATGGGCACTCCTCGGCTGTTGATCTGTGGGACTCTGCTTTATGGGTAGTGTTATTCTATTAAGGCCCTCGATTTTCAGTGCTGTAGTATTGTATTTGCTAATAGACTTTTCGGTACTGCTCTTTCACTACTGTGACTCAGCTGGGCTGACTATAAACAAGCTGCCAGATATCTCTGCAACAGAAGTCTGTAGTTTATGAGCTGCACATGTAGGAACGTAGGACGTCTTCCACCACTCCAGATATTTCCAATGTTCTAGACCAGGGGTCTGCAACCTGCGGCTCTCCAGATGTTCATGGAGTACAAATCCCACCAGTCCCTGCCAGCATGGCCAATGGGGTAAAAAACTTTGAAAGTGAATCATGCCTCACTAGATACTCTATGGTAAAACCAAAGAGTTTTAGCAATTCCTAGAGAGGCATGGCATCATTTCTAGGTCTTTTCGTCAGAAGTGACTTCATGTCACTCTGATGGCTGTCTGCCATGTCCCTGCCCCCTGGTTTCCTTCTGGTTGCCAAGCAACCCAAGCCCTTCTATACCCAGGCAGGAAGAAAACAAAAACACAGCTGAGATGTTGTGCGTCTGGCAAGGTGTTCCCCAGCAATCTCCACCCCTTGCACTATCTGTTTCATTGACGCTTTTACAAATTTGTTTTCTGTCCGGTTTCTTCATTCGCAACACTGAACTTGGTAGCGGAAAACCGTGAATATTTGGAGCAGTTTTACTACAAACGAAAAGGAAATGTGCATCTGTGGCTCAGAAAAGCTGATTGCGTAGGAAGACCCGTAGCTGTTCCTCGGCAAGGCAAGGCACTTAAAAAATATCTCCTGCCCAGCAAAGAAAAGTGCAAGTAGAACACAGCGATAAATAAAAACTACTATGCAGGGAATGATTTGGTACATGCATCACAGTTACTCGAGAAAAAGATGTGCCATGTCTCCAAGATTACACAGATTTGATTTAACGAGAACAGTTACTCTCCAGAGACAAATAAGTGATGGATTGGAGAGCAGTGTGTGAATATTATATAGCACTAAACAGAAAACAGGGACAGCGAAAGTTCAGAAAAGCAAGTCTGCGATCTATAATTGAGTGCGTTTTTTTTATCAGCCACTTGATCTGAATTTTCTGCACCAATGGCGCTCCCTATTGAGCGAACCTCATTATTCACGCTTGTCTGTTTATAAAGTTCAGGAAAGGGTTAGAGGAAAGCTGGGTATACAAACGGTGGTTAAAAAAACCCGTGATGCCATTTTGGTCTATACCGATGAGGTATTCGCCAACCAATCACGGCCTGCCCTCAATGCCAATTTTCTTTCCATTTGAGCCCTCCATGTGTTTGGATTGATGATTAGTCGCAATTTAGGACGAACGATGCTTTGAGTGTGTTTGCATTTGGGCTGTTGACTCTGTTGACTGAATGGTACCGTGTTTCCCCGAATATAAGACAGTGTCTTATATTAATTTTTGCTCCCAAAGATGTGCCATGTCTTATTTTCAGGGGATGTCTTATTTTTCCTGTGTTCTGTTCGTCGGGCATGCTTCCAAACAAAAACTTTGCTATGTCTTACTTTCGGGGGATGCCTTATATTTCGCACTTCAGCAAAACCTCTACTATGTCTTATTTTTCGGGGATGTCTTATATTAGGGGAAACAGGGTAGTTGTGTAGCCAGGTGGGTAAGAAGCCACTGTTGGTGCATGTTGAGAATTCACAGGATCACCGGGGTTGCTTGAGTTAGTGTGTATGTGTCATAGACAGACCCTCAGGAACCAAGGATCGTCCACACATCGGTCTTAGCAGGTTCAGACATTTAATGTGCACAGAACAAAGAATCCAGACAAGAAACACAAATAATAACCTGCAAACTAAAACACAATGTATTGTCGAAGGCTTTCACGGCCGGAATCACTGGGGTGCTGTGTGGTTTCTGGGCTGTATGGCCATGTTCTAGCAGCATTCTCTCTTGACATTTCGCCTGCATCTGTGGCTGGCATCTTCAAGACTAGAATCAAGACAGTGACTAATCAGCTCCACACAAACACAGGACAACTATAGACAATAGCAACCAAGGAAACAAAGACCAGGATACTTCTATTCAGATGCATTCACCTATTGACCTTGCTATCTTCATTGTTACACCCAGGCTACAGACTTCTTTGTGACTCACATACCAGGCTACTCTATTCAGAGGGCCTCACCTTTTGACCTCACAGTATATATACTCCACTTGCTTTCCATTCCTACTATCAGATCCTCTGAAGATGCCAGCCACAGATGCAGGCGAAACGTCAGGAGAGAATGCTGCTAGAACACGGCCATACTGCCTGGAAACCACACAGCACCCCAGTAAAACACAATGTTGCTGCCACAAGCTAGCTCAGCTACAGCCTCTCTTTTACAGCCAGCCTCCCATTCCCTTGTACAATAACCTCTTGCAGCAGGGCTACTCTAGTCTGGCTCCTGCAAAGACTCTGCATCTATTCTAGCGCAGCCTGTAGCTGCCAACCTGCTGCTGCATCTCCTCCTGCTGCATTGTCTCCTCCTGCGTTGCTCCTGGGGCTCTGGAGACAAGGGGGGGAGGGAGCTGTCAGGGTCCCCTCTGGCTCTGTATCAAGGAGTTGAAGAGTCTCAGAACTCAGCTGTTGCTGGGGAATCTCAAAGCTTGGACCTGGCTGTGGACCCCAGCCTGAATGCTCTGCCTGAGCCTGAGGACCTGGTCCTGCAGGAACTTCTGGCTGCTCAGTCTCTGCATCGACAGAGAATGCCTGAGAATTTGGAACCCACACTGCCCCTCTTCTCTATCTGAGTCTTCCTTCTGGGGATTCCCATTCAGACCAGGCTGGGCCCCAACTGTAACGGACCAGTCCAGTCCAGTCAAAAGTAACCATGTTAAGTTCTTTATTGAGCTGGCATTCTTAGTCAGGCACAGGCAATGCGAGAACTAGCCCCCGAATCTCAAACAGCCGCTTATACGGGCTTCAGGCAAGCTCCCGCCAAAAGAAGATAAACAATTCAGGTTCTCACACAGAATCTCACACAGACAGTTTCACACAGGCAAGCGAGCGAAACCAAGATAACCACAACAGTGAAATTCCCCTTCCCGGGTGTTCCGCCAGAAACTCCAGCAGGAACTTTTCCAAGGTTGAACTGCAACCTTACACCAACAGTATGGGAATTCAAGACACAGCTGACATATGGCGACCCAATTGGGTTTTCAAGGCAAGAGATGTTTGAGCGGGGGGGTTGGCCTTGCCTTCCTCTGTGTCATGACCCTGGTGTTCCTTGGAGGTCTCCCATCCAATTACGAACCAGGGCTGACTCCACACAGCATGAACATCTAAACTGAGCTTATTTAAACGCCTAGACTGGATCCTTGAGCCCGATTCCAGGTGAGTCTGAGTACATAATCGAATTTGCTAATCATCTCGACAGTCTGATCTCCCAGTTTCTGAAACCTTTTGGTCGAACAACGGCAACCGAAAAGTCTACTGAAGACCATCAAAGTGTCCAATGGTGCAATCCAGATGGTGGAGTTTCGGGCAGCTCAGAAAGGAGGGCAATTTAGAAACCCTTCTTCCAAGCGACTTGCTCCATAACCCAAACAGGCTTACATGACACTTTTGTGTGACGTAAATCTGAGGGCTCTGGACTGGAATGCTGGGGGAAACTGACAAATTTTGTCTAGGGATTTCCTGCCCCACCCACCTCCTATGCAGCTGTCTGCTTGGACCCCAGAATTGCTCTGCAGCAGCACCCACTTTTGGGGTTGGTTGCCACAGAGCTGTGGGGTGTCTGGCCACAGGCCCCTTTGCCCTCTCTGCTAAAGGAGGTGCCCCTTGTACGGGCAAACATGTTGGCACAGCCCGGTGTCATTCCAACAGCCCGTTTGCCCCTGCCCCTGTCCAGGTCTGGCTATACGGCTATTGAAAAAGGAGGCGTGGCATTTGGTAACCAGTGGCCACAAAACAATCTTGAGATGAATCTTGTCACAACAAATTTTGTTCATCCATCCAATAGCAAGTGGAGCCCTTTGTTTACTGACTAAAGTCATATATGTTGAATACTTTAATATATTCCTATGTGGGGCATTCTCTCCCCATTTCTTTGTGCTGATTTGGGGTGCACTTTTTAATCCATGGACCTAAACATTTTATTTGAATAATAATAATAATAATAATAATAATAATAATAATAATAATAATAATAATAATAATAATAATAATAATAATAATAATAATAATAATAATAATAATAAGAGTAGTAGTAGTAGTAGTAGTAGTAGTAGTAGTAGTAGTAGTAGTAGTTTGGATTTATATCCCACCTTTCTCTCCTAAAAAGGAGACTCAAGGTGGCTTACAAGCTCCTTTCCCTTCCTCTCCCCACAACAGACCCTTTGTGAGGCCGGTGGGGCTGAGAGAGTTCCAAAGAACTGTGACTAGCCCAAGGTCACCCAGCAGGAACGTAGGAGTGTGGAAACACATCTGGTTCACCGGATAAGCCTCTGCCACTCAGGTGGAGCAGTGGGGAATCAAACCCCGTTCTCCAGATTAGAACCCACCTGTTCTTAATCACTCCACTACGCAGACTCTTCGCCAGAAGTTCCCTATTCAAGTGCGAATTGCCAGGAAGAAGAACCCATAGCTAAGGAAAAATGGTATCAGGGAGTTCTTATTTACTTCATTGTAATAATGAAGATCGAAACCTGCAATATAACTCAGTGTTCGTCAGCCAGATCTTTTATGCATTCGGATTTTATGGTTAGGGTCTTTGCATTCAGCAGTTCATCTGTTGCCAAGAGAAATGTGCTGTAGAAACAATGAATGCTCATAAAAACATGTCAGAACGGCAATGATTTTGCAGTTCCTTTGTGCTGGAGTTCAGATTGGACAATTCCCACTAGGTTTTGAGCAGTAGGAATGAAAAGCCAAGCAGAAATCTTTTCATTGCATTTGTGAACTGATGCTATCAATTTCAACACTTCAGCAAGGTTTTGCTTGTCATAATACTTTTTTTTTGGTCTAATACCAGAATAGCCCAGACTGGTCTGATCTCATCAGCAGTGGCGTAGGAAGTTAAGAGCTCGTTTATCTAATCTGGAGGAACCGGGTTTGATTCCCAGCTCTGCCGCCTGAGCTGTGGAGGCTTATCTGGGGAATTCAGATTAGCCTGTGCACTCCCACACATGCCAGCTGGGCGACCTTGGGCTAGTCACAGCTTCTCGGAGCTCTCTCAGCCCCACCTACCTCACAGGGTGTTTGTTGTGAGGGGGGAAGGGCAAGGAGATTGTAAGCCCCTTTGAGTCTCCTGCAGGAGAGAAAGGGGGGATATAAATCCAAACTCCTCCTCCTCCCCCTCCTCCTCCTCCTCCTCCTCCTCCTCTTCTTCTTCTTCCTCCTCCTCCTCCTCTTCTCCTCCTCCTCCTCCTCCTCCTCCTCCTCTTCTTCTTCTCCTTCTCCTTCTCCTTCTTCTTCTTACTCCTCCTCCTCCTCCAATTAGTAACCCCCTCTCGGCACACACAAATAATTAGTAACCTACTCTCGGGAACCTGTGAGAACCTGCTGGATCCCACCTCTGGGAGTGGGGAATCAAGCCCAGTTCTCCAGATCGGTGTCCACTGCTTTTAACCACTACACCATGCTGGTTGTCTTGTGGAGGATAACCAGTACCTTGAATTGGACTCAGTGCCAGATGGGTAACCAGCACAGTGACTGAATGCTAGGTGCTTGCAATAGGTTTACCAGGCAGTGCTTAGCAGCCACTGGTGTCTGGCCGTGTGCACAGGAGAAAATGTTTTCGAAAATGCAGCCTCAAGTACTTAACGGAAAGCTCTTTCTCCAAAAAAAAGAACGTCTAGGAATTGCTGAAAACTCTATGGTAGAATCATAAAGTTCCCAGAGATTCCTAGAGCTATCCTTTGATACTTTTGGCAACAACTTCCATCTGTAATTTTAGTATTTTATGTATTTTGATGTTTTAGGATGTTTTAGGATGTTTTAAATTGTTTATTATTGATGGACACCGCCCTGAGCCTTCGGGGAGGGTGGTATATAAATATAATAAATAAATAAATAAATAAGTACATGCTGCATTTAAAAAAAAATTCTCCTTCCACCACCCCAAGTGGAGGCAGCAACAGGAAATCAGAGGGGCCACTTTAGTCTGAGACTATGGAAGTGTTCTTTTCTATGTCCCTTAGCAGATCTGACATGGCAGCCATTAAAAGAACAGCACTGCAAGACCGATTACAAGTCCCACACATTCCAGCTCCCCCTGGAGTTCCTTCGGAAGCAGGTGGTTGAGCCGTAAAATAATTTAGCAACTGTGAGTCTAAATGGAATGGAGATTATGTTTTGGTGGCAGGAGACAAAAGAGAGAAGTCCCCCAAGAAATATTGGAAATATTTACATCTGAAAATATGAGGCATTAAAGGCGAGCGCACATCTGCTTTTGAATAATAGCAAATCCTCCAAGCAGTGTTCAAAGAGACTGTTGAAATAATTAGCATACTAACAACCTTGCTGGGTGAGGGATTGATTGGGAGGGGGAGTCGCTGACAGTTCAGAGGGCTTTTTTTTAATGTCGCAACTTTCGACACTGGTGGGGTTCTTTGGGGTTTTGTCACTTCTAGAAGATGGCCGCCCCGACAACCGAAGCATGGGGGAAGGGGCTGCGGCAGAGAAGTGTCGCAATCTTTGTGCATCTGTTTGGCCCCCAACTGACTTTTGAAAAACAGGGATCTGGACAAAACATAAACAGGGCAAGAGCGATGGCACATAGATGGAACTGTGTACATGGGATGGGGAACAAGACAGAAATAAGTGTCAGTATCTACAACTTGTAATAGGAGAGCCTAGAACAGTGATGGCGAACCTTTTCGAGACCGAGTGCCCAAACAGCAACTCGAAACCCGCCTATTTATCGCAAAGTGCCAACCCGGCAATTTAACCTGAACACCTAGGTTTTAGTTTAGGGAAAACAGTTGGCTCCGAGGCATGTGTTACTCGGGAGTAAGCCGGGTGGTAGTCGGTGGCTTTGCTTTGAAGCAACCGTGCAGCTCTTCCAACGGGTGAATCACGACCCTAGAAGCGTTTACTCAGAAGCAAGCCCCGTTGCCAGCAACCGAGCTTACTCCCAGGTAAAGGATCACGCTTTAGTTCTTCACATGAAAATCAGTGGGGTTTAATGGCATTTAACAGGGTTGCCTACACTGTTTCCCCAAAACTAGATCTTAGGTTTAATGCTAATAATCGAGCCCAGTGGCCCAGGCCAGCCTAAATATGTGGGGGGGGAGGCAGCACTCTGTTTGTACGTGCCCACAGAGAGGGCTCTGAGTGCCACCTCTGGCACCCATGCCATAGGTTTGCCACCACTGGCCTAGAACAGGACCAAAACAAATGCTATGCTGAAGGCACACCTGCCAACAGTTGCATAGCTACCATGGGACAGGGGGGGCGCTGCGCCCTGGGCATATGCTGTTGGGGTCCCGTGTAATATAAATCTATTACATTTCATTAAGACTTTAAAAGGCAGTCAAAAGCAGTGCTGTATTGACAGGAAATAGATTACTGAATACCGATACCGATGACTCATACTGATATATATTACCAATACTGATACCAATACCGATTACCGATACCAATTACTGATAACAAAAACAACAGCGATACCGATTACGATACCGATTACGGAAACTAATACCAATTACAGATACTGATACCTATTACCGATACTGATATTGACCACCGATACCGATATCAATTACCGATACAGATTACAGAGAACAATAATGATATCAATACCGAAATTGATATCGATACTGATTAACAATAACAATATAGATACCATTTACCAATACTGATACGATTACCGATGCTGATTACCAAAACCGATTATGGGGCGGGGGGGCGCTACGCCCTGGGCACGTGCTGTTGGGGTCCTGTGGGGGTGGTGGAAACTTGCCACCACGTGGCTCTTCCTTCCCCTCCCCCTCACCCCGCCCCACCAGGCTGCTTACAACTGATCTCCAGGCAGCAAAGGTCAGTTCACTGAAAGAAAATGGCTGCTTTGGAAGGTGGTCTCTATGACATTATATCTCATTGAAATCCCTCCCACCCCTAACCTCACCTTCCTCAGGCTCCATCCCCGCCAAATCAAATATTTATCCACCTATAGATGGTAATCCTGCCAGCAAAGTAGATTAGACTCCCGAACTTTGCCACTGAGCAGGAATTTGAATGTTGTTTTACAGATCAGTGTGGGTTTCGACTCCAGATGGGTCCACCATTCCGGCTTCTAAATCATCTAGGTTTTCTGGACCTTCAACTTTGTGGTACATAACCAATGTGATGAAGTGGTTTAGAGCAGGGGTCTTCAAACTACAGCCCTCGAGATGTTCATGGACTACAATTGCCATCAGCCCCTGACAGCATGGTCAGGGATTCAAACTGTGGCGTAGCACCAATAGGGCTGGGCAGGGCATGACGGGGGCATGGCCAGGCATTCCAGGGGTGGGGCATTCCTGGGCGGGGCTGTCGCAAGAACACAGCTGCTGCGCCGGTCCTTGGGCGGGAAACGAATGCACACAGGCGCAGGCTGCCATGCACGCCCGTGCACCTCCTGCTAGACTGCTTCAAGTTCTGCTTGCTACTGCTGAAAGGAGGGGCGTAACTAAGGCAAAAATCACATGGCAAAATCACCAATTAGTAACCCTCTCTCGGCACACACAAATAATTAGTAACCTACTCTCGGGAACCTGTGACAACCTGCTGGATCCTACCTCTGCCTATTACCAATTACTGATTACTGATTACCGATACTGATACAGATTACCGATACCGATTACTGATAGCGATTACGGCTATCTATACCAATTACAGCTATCGATTACTGATACCGAATCCAAGACCGCTACCGATTACCATTACCAATACCAATACAGATACCAATTACCGATACATTACCGATTATCGATTACTGATACTGATACCCAAACTGATACCCAAACCGACACCAATACCAATACTTAAACCGATACCAATACATAAACCGATACCTAAACCCACTGATGTAGGTATAGATTTTTAATGGAGTGGGTTCGGGGAGGGTGGGGCATGGACCCCTACTCCTACCCCTTCCCCGATCACGACCCCTATCCCTACCCCTACAACTACCAGTGCCCTTATCCCTTCCAAACCCCTACCAATAGCCTACCCCTACCCCCTAAACCTACTACTAACACTAATCATACCCCTACCCCTACCTCTAACCCTAACCGTAGCACCACCCTTACCCTAACGTAAACAGTAACCTAACCTAACCTACCTTTACCCTACCCCAAACCTAAACCCTCTAACCCACCAACCCTAACGCTAACCCTCTAACCATAACCCTCTAACCCAAACCCTATACCCCTACACCTACCCTTAAACTTGTCAGGATGCTTTATGGGTGCTGGGGCTGCTGAGCACTTTTGGGCTGTTGGGGGATGGGAATGTTATTCAGTGTTTCATTTCTTACAGCTCTCACCAACAGGTGTTGGCCAAGGTCAGTGCCAACAGACTTCTGCCCTTATCAAACTGCCTACATATTTCACTGTTCACATGGGGGCGGGGGTGTTCCCTCACTTCTTATTACTGCTGTTTTGGTGCAGAAAAGTGAATTCTGGCTTTTCCAAGCTGTTCTTTGGATGTCTGAATAAACCTCTGTTCTCTAAAAGGTGTTGTTTCTATCACTAAAGGCTGACAAAACTCACCTATGGATGGAAACCAACAAGAAAAAAGGAGAGTGGCAGTGGACCCCTACCCCTTGCCTTACTACCTCACCATAACCCTCACCCTCACCCTCACCCTCACTCTAGCCTGAACCCTAACCTTAATGCCAAACCTAACCCTAACCCTAGCCCAAACCGTAACCCTAACCTAGCCCTAGCCCTACACTAGCCCTACACTAGCCCTACACTAGCCCTAGCCCTAACCTAACCCAAACCAAAACCCTAGCCCTAACCCTCACCATAACACTCCCCCTCCCCTCCCCAAACCCTCACCCTCACACTACCCCTCCCCCTCCCCTCCCCTTACATCTAATATTTACCTCTATACCAACCCTAACCCTAACTCTAACTCTAACCCTAACCCTAGCCCTAACCCTACGGAAATAACTAGATTCATGATTTTAATTTTAATCATGACATTTCTTATCTAAGCATAATTCTTTTTCTTTTTTCCCCAGGTAGCAGTCGAACGGCTTCCAAGTTATGTCAAATTTTCATTTTGGCAGCTCCATGTATGTGTATATTCTATCAGAGGATCTGTAGTCATGTAGGACTTTCATTCATTCCCTGTGGCAAGGGTTTTTCCTGCTTCTCCAATTCTTTGCAACCTGTAATCTTGCAGCAGTGGCAAGATACAAAAACAAATTGATATTATTAGGTGGGGTGTTGTCTTGGAAAATACCCAGCAAGTATGTTTCTGGCAGCCTAATAAACTTATGTCCCAATATCTTTTGTGTTATCTTGAGTATCTTTTTCCAGAATGGCTTTACTCTCGGGCACGTCCACCACAAGTGGTAGAGTGTACCTGGACTTTTTTTTTTTACATTTCCAACAATAGCTTGGATGTTTCTTATTAATCTGGGCAAGTTTAACCGGTGTTATATACCACCTATGGAATACTTGAGTTATGAAGAATATTTAATTGAACAGATGGTCTAGGGAAACTGCTGCATAAAGAGCAGAGCTGGTACAATAAGTTTTCTGCAGAACACCCAGTGCTTGAATATTTGAACTTGGCTGTTGAACAGGAATCACACACACACACAGACAGACAGACAGACAGACAGACAGACAGACAGACAGACAGACAGACACACACACACACACACACACACACACACACACACACACACACATTAGATAGATAGATAGATAGATAGATAGATAGATAGATAGATAGATAGATAGATAGATAGATAGATAGATAGATAGATAGATAGATAGATAGATAGATAGATAGATAGATAGATAGATAGACAGATAAATAGATAGATAGATTATGCATGGGGTAGAAAATGTTGACAGAGAGAAATTTTTCTCTCTTTCTCACAATACTAGAACCAGGGGGCATACATTGAAAATGCTGGGGGGAAGAATTAGGACTAATAAAAGGAAACACGTCTTCACGCAACGTGTGATTGGTGTTTGGAATATGCTGCCACAGGAGGTGGTGATGGCCACTCACCTGGATAGCTTTAAAAGGGGCTTGGACAGATTTATGGAGGAGAAGTCGATCTATGGCTACCAATCTTGATCCTCCTTGATCTCAGATTGCAAATGCCTTAGCAGACTAGGTGCTCAGGAGCAGCAGCAGCCGCAGAAGGTCATTGCTTTCACCTCCTGCATGTGAGCTCCCAAAGGCACCTGGTGGGCCACTGCGAGTAGCAGAGAGCTGGACTAGATGGACTCTGGTCTGATCCAGCTGACTTGTCCTTATGTTCTTATGTTCTTATGTCCTTATGTTCTTATAGATGATAGATAGAAAGATAAAATTATTATTTATTTTATTAAACTTTTACCCCATCCTTCCCTGGCTGTAGCCAGGCTTGAGGCAGCTTACATTCAGTAAAACAATATATAAACTTAGCATTAAAATAGGTAAAACCAACCCAGTTCTCATTCCCACCAATGATGGTGATAAATATCTCTTCAGCCTATAAAATTCAATCCCTCTTAAAAGGTAACCAGGGGGAACAGAATGTAGTCGAGGAGGCCCAGATAAATGGCACAGTATGTGCATGCTGGTTGTCAGATTTGCTCGATAGCGGAATGCACCACCTTGGGGTGTGGTGGAATCTCCTTCTTTGGAGGTTTCTAAAGAGAGGCTGGATGGTCATCTGACAGGAGTGCTTTGATTGTGAGTTCCTGCATGGCAGGGGGTTGGACTTGATGGCCCTTGGGGTCTCTTCCAACTCTATGATTCTATGATTCTCCTGTTGTTCCATTTGTATTTTATACCCAAAGTTAATTTATCATCAATTTCCTTATAAGTCTTCCACTTTTTCTTCTTCTGTCGGTGGTTTGCTGTTCTCTGCCTCTGCACAGCAACACTGATATTCTTTGGTGTTCTCCCACCCTAATACAAACTGGGGCCAACCCTCCTTAGTTTCTGAGATCTGGCGAGATCAGGCTAACTGTTTTCTAAAAACCTTGGGTGTCTTAATTTATAGCCTTTTGCTGTTTGTAATCGCTGCATAGGTTTTAATGGGTTCAGTGTTTTATGCTGTTGATTTTATGCTGTTGATTGCTGTTCGGTAGAACAGCCGTATTGTGAGCCGCCTCGAGCCCTTCAGGGATGAG
This sequence comes from Sphaerodactylus townsendi, assembly GCF_021028975.2. NCBI lineage: Eukaryota > Metazoa > Chordata > Lepidosauria > Squamata > Sphaerodactylidae > Sphaerodactylus > Sphaerodactylus townsendi. The sequence continues at coordinate 12,083,722 of NC_059428.1, read as the reverse complement.
GCAGCCTATAAGTTCAATTAATAAATAAATAAAATAAATAACCTGAGCCATCCAGATCAACGGGGAGAAATATATAGATCAAAATTAAAAACACTAAAATCAACTAATGACAACTAACCATTTTATCCAACTTCTCCAGAATAAGCAGGTCTGCTATAACTTTCTCCCCACTCCAGCAGCCTTGATCAATACCATCTTAAACATACTCAATAAATAGAAATATAAAACCTTGTACCTAGATGGCACTTGTTATTTTAATCTTTGGAAGTCCTCCGATTCATGAGTCACTTAGAAAAGGCAGGGAGCTGTTCCTGTGGGCAGCAGAAGACAGAACTGGCAATAAAATTATAGACAAAAAGGTACCAGATGGGTATTAGGAAAATATTTTTTTACAGTGAGAGTAATTCAGCTTCAAAGTACTGCGAGAGTAATTCAGCTGTAGTTCAGCAGTGGAGTTAGGTGCCTACTCCCCCTCACTAGCAGTCTTTAAAGCAGCAGCAGCAGGATGAATGCTTGTCTGGGATGCTCTAGGGCTGATCCTTCATTGGACAGGAGGTTGGATTAGATGGCCTGTATGTCCCTTTTCAACTCTATGATTCTATGGTCAGGGAGGCTGACCCTGCACTGAACAGGGGATTGGACTAGGCGGCTTGTATAGCCCCTTCCAACTCTGATTCTATGGTGATGAATGTCTTAGAGTGATCCTTCATTGAGCAGGGGGTTGGACTAGATGGCCTCTATGGTCCTTTCCAACTCTATGGCTCTTTGTTCAGGGATGCTTTAGGCCAGTGGTGGCGAACCTATGGCACTCCAGATGTTCATGGACTACAATTCCCATCAGCCCCCTGCCAGCATGATGCTGGCAGGGGCTGATGGGAATTGTAGTCCATGAACATCTGGAGTGCCATAGGTTCGCCACCACTGCTTTAGGCTGATCCTGCATTGAACATATGTGCGTGTGTGTTGGACTAGAGACGGCCTGAATGACCCCTTCCAACTCTACGATTCTATGGCCAGGGATGCTCTAGATCAGGGGTCTGCAACCTGCGGCTGTCCAGATGTTCATGGACTACAATCCCCATCAGCCCCTGCCAGCATGGCCAATTGACCATGCTGGCAGAGGCTGATGGGATTTGTAGTCCATAAACATCTGGAGAGCCGCAGGTTGCAGACCTCTGCTCTAGATTGATGCTGCATTGAGCAGGGGGTTGGACTAGATGGCCTGTATGGCCCCTTCCAACGCTAAGATTCCATGTATATGAGAAATGTGCCTCCAATAGTAATCATTATTGTATACTTACCGCACATTTAGAAAGTGTACATTCGCTCATGAAATGGTTCTTTAAATTTTTATTTACATCTACCATCAAGTTGAGAAGGTGAAGTCCCCCCCCCCCCCGGCACTGCCTCCAGTACTCCAGAAATTGCCCAAATCATATTGGGCAACTGTATTGGCCCCAAAAGGTCAGGTGATGATGCATGTCTGGTCAACCTGTGAGTGAACTTTGTCTAGCCAGCATGGTGTAGTTGTGAAGAGCAGGTGGATTCTAATCGGGAGAATTGGGTTTGATTCGCCACTCCTCCACCAGAGTGGCAGAAGCTTCCCTGGCGAACCGGATGTGTTTCCACGCTCCTACCTTCCTGTTGGGTGACCTTGGGCTAGTCACAGTTGTTTGGAACTCTCTCAGCCCCACCTGCCTCACAAGGTGTCTGTTGTGGGGAGAGGAAGGGAAAGGAGCTTGTAGGCCACCTTGAGTCTCCTTTTAGGAGAGAAAGGTGGGGAATAAATACAAACTCTACTTAATTTCTGATGGCACTCATACAGTTAGTGTTCAGTCAGGAACTTGACTGAGTGCACCGGGCCAGCTTTTCTCCTTATGCCCACCCTTTCCAGGGCAGATTGCTGCTTCTCCTCCTCCTCCTGCTCCTGCTCCTCCTCCTGCTCCTCCTCCTCCTCCTCCTCTTCTGGTCACGAATTGTGGCCTGTTGGAGGCTTTACAATACCCTTACTTATGCAATCCCAGGCAAGCAGGAAACCCCCCCACAGATGTTTATTGAGCCCTTGGGATACTACACGATAGTGTGGACTGATAGTGCAGGTCTTGGTCTATGTCTATTTCCTCTTGGACTCTCTCTACCTGGCAGTTAGGCTAATCTTGCGAGACTTCTTATACCTATGGACAGGGGCGTAACATCCATTGGGCAGTTTGGGCCATTGCCCAGGGCATCGGAATTTTGAGTCACGTGGGGGCATGTGAGCAATCTGTTTTTATTTTTTGTTGTTTTTTCACATTTTGCCCTGCAGGGGGTGCATTTTTGGACGCATCAGCATCAAAATTTCAGGGTCTCATCAGGAGGCTGCTGGAAGTTTGGTGCAGTTTGGGTCAAAGGGGCCAAAGTTATGGACCCTCAAAGGGGGTGCCCCCATCCCCCATTCTTTCCAAGGAGACCTAAGGAGATGGGGGCTACCCTCTTGAGGGTCCATAACTTTGGCCCCTCTGAACCAAACTGCACCAAACTTGAGGGGTCGCATCAGGACAGTCTCCTGAGGATACGCTGAAATTTTGGTGCCGATACATTTTAAAACACACCCCCTGCAGGCACCAATGACCTGGTGCAAAAAAAATGTTTTTTTGGTCCTGGTGGGGTGGCCGCCCATGGGGGGGGGCATCCAACTCAGGTTTTGCCCAGGGCTCCAGTTTGCCTTGTTACGGCCCTGCCTATGGAAAATTAAGGGTCGCCGTTTAACATATGAGACATTTTGCACTTTGAAATATATGAGACCTCGGGTACGCACAGTGAAGATATTGCCAGTCAATAAGGCCTGACTCTGCAGCATCTGTAGCCCGAAAGCAGGAGGGGGAACGTGCCAGATTTTTCTCTGATTTACTGCTGCTGGCTATTCAATAAGAGCTCTGGACTGCTCTGTCTTGACGGAGTGCCCAGAATTAGCATTGTTAAGAGAAATTATCTTAATTCTTCTTCACCCAGCATCTCCAGGAAATTCAACAATCCATTTCTTTCTCTCTTTGGGGGACCTTGGAGTCTGTTTCTAATCAATCCCATTTTGATCAAAGAGAAATGTGAAGAGAGAAGGGACAGTACAGGTTCTGCAAAATTTCAGAATTTCACTCTGTAGATGCTCAGAGGAAGGCTGTGTGTTCCCAAACCTTCCTGTCCTCTTGCCAGAGCACGCCCTGTCCATCCTGTGGTATGTAATACAGAGAAACTGCAAGAACGGAAGTTACTCTGATTTCTCTCCAAAGAGAAATAAAAGAGAAATACCCTGTTTCCCCGAATATAAGACATCCCCGGAAAATAAGACGTAGTAGAGGTTTTGCTGAAGTGCGAAATATAAAGTATCCCCCAAAAGTAAGACGTAGCAAAGTTTTTGTTTGGAAGCATGCCCGACAAACAGAACACAGAAATATAAGACATCCCCTGAAAATAAGACATAGCGCATCTTTGGGAGCAAAAATTAATATAAGACACTGTCTTATTTTCGGGGAAACACGGTAAAAGAGAAATTCCTGTCTTTTTTCTTTTCTAAAAGAGGAATTTCTCTTTCATTTCTTCACGATTTCTCTTTGAAGAGAAACCAATGTACCCAAATGAATTGAATACATTTTCAATAAAACGAATGGCTTGATCTAAAAAAAGAGGTGAATTTCGCAACAATGAAATTCGTCTTCTCATAACTATTGTGCATCTTATAGATCAACAGGCATAAGAGAATAAAAAATAACACGAGAGGTTCAGTGGCACCTTGATGATGAAAAGTATTTAGTCCTGCATCATTAAAGTGAAAAATCACTGCTAGCAGGGTTGGCCTGTCTGCAGACTGAGACCTGAGGCACAATCAATAGCTCCAAGGCAGACAACTAATTCCCTCAATTGTTTCCCATAGTGGAGGGAAGTCTCTCCCCTTTAGGAGCAGCAGTGGCGTAGGAGATTAAGAGCTCGTGTATCTAATCTGGAGGAACCGGGTTTGATTCCCAGCTCTGCCGCCTGAGCTGTGGAGGCTTATCTGGGGAATTCAGATTAGCCTGGGCACTCCCACACACGCCAGCTGGGTGACCTTGGGCTAGTCACAGTTCTTCGGAGCTCTCTCAGCCCCACCTACCTCACAGGGTGTTTGTTGTGAGGGGGGAAGGGCAAGGAGATTGTCAGCCCCTTTGAGTCTCCTGCAGGAGTGAAAGGGGGGATATAAATCCAAACTCTTCTTCTTCTTCTTCTAGAGTGGGGAATTAGCAGGAACAGACCCTTGGCTTAGCTAAAGTTTGGGCAACATGAAGCCTTGATTGCCTATGTATAAGAGAGTCAGCTTTTACAAGAAACTTGCAGAAGAGTGAATAAAATTTAACAATTTTTATCAAGGGATAAGGGGTGGGGGTACACGAGCACACAATGAAAGGCAGCAGAACACACACAAAATCCTAGGATATAGACAGTTTTGAGGGGATAGGTCTGGCATAGATAAAGGGAGGGACAATAAAAGTTACAGTCACCTGATCTTGGAGCAGAATGGTCTGATGAACAGAATTGAGTGAACCCTGCTTAGCTACGGATCAACAGGGCTGTGGAACAGTATCAATGTTAAGTCTCGGACCCTTATGCCAACAAAGGACTCTGAAGTATTGATCAGTAGCGTTTATTGAGCAGGCATCACAGTACCACACAAGCAAAACCAGTTCTGCCGAAGCTGGCATTCATAGTCCCCTTTATCCCCAAAGTGAGCCCCCCTCCCATTTCCCCAAGAATTTGTGAAAAACAATCTCTGGAGCTAAGGCGCCCCAAGTTCGCAAGCAGATAGCAAGAGAAAGCCACCTGAGTTCCTGCCCCATGAGATAACGAAAGCAACATTGTTTCCATGGAACAAGAGGACTAGGGGAAGGCTAGTTGTCTACGACCATGTGAAGCCATAAAGCAAATATCAAGGGAAGAATACGCAGATGTCAGTGGTTACAAATAGCAGGCTGGTTGCATATATTTCAATAGCAGCAGCAATGTGTTATTGTAGGCCAGCACATGGTTCTGGGAATGCCTCTCAATCAACTATCCCCCTGACAATCACACACAGAGAGATATCCCGAGATTCTGAGCACCGTCCATTGGGAGAGTGGGCTTTTTATAGGGAAAAATGGATCCTCAGGGTTATGCAGTGATTTTTAGTCTCCCGAAATAAAGAGATTTCCTCACATTCTTTGGAAAGACAAGAGATAGACATCAATCTTAATGGTTGGGTCATTGGTCTAATGGGTTGAGACATCAGCCTGATGTGTCCAGGCTCAGGAGTGTCTCCAAGGGGGAAGCTAACTGATGAAATTACAGCTGTGAAACAATCTCAGTGCAAATAATGTGGTTGTTAAAGGTATTAGAGGAAGAAACATTAGTTAGTACAACACTGTACTAAGCACATTAGCACTTCCATGATCTCCCCTGGGTGTATTGGGCTGGAGATGGAGGAGATGGAATCTCTCTCCAGGGCAAGGTCTTTGTGTTGACCTTGGGCTGAAGATGGAGATCTTGGGCTGGAGATGGAGGAGATGGAATCTCTCTCCAGGGCAAGGTCTTTGTGTTGACTTAATCCAGTCAGGAAGGGTGTGAGAGAAGGATTATACAACCTGATGTGAAGGAAGACAAGTCCATTGCAAGGAACAGGCTCCACATTTTGACACTGCACTGCTAGACACCCTAAAGGTTAGCTGAGGTGGTAGAGATGCCACTATCTTCCAAACAGGGCCCCGTTGGTCCACAAGGTTGTTCCTAGCTTGGTCAGACAGTGTAGACCTTCCATACTTGCTCCCCCACCCCTGCTTGAAGGCATGATTTGAGCACTGAACAGTACAAGGAGATGTTGAAATGGAAGGTGTAAGCATGTCTACATCCCCTTGCAAAGAAGGAGCCTATTTTTAAAAAATATATAGTAATTATTCCCTGACTTTTTAAAAATGCACAGTGAGAGAGCAATCCCCACATCGTAAAGAAAACTGAGGGCTTCCATAGACAAATTAAGGAGCCCCATCTAGTCTCATCAGATCAAAGAAGTAATCTGGGCCAGCCCTGATGAGTACTTGGATGGGAGACCACCAAGACAGTCCCAGGGTTGCTCTGCAGGGGCAGACCATGGCAAACCACCTCGGAACATCTTTTGTCTTGAGAACCTTATGAGGTCGCCTTAAGTTGACAACAGCTTGTCAACACCTTCCACTATCATTTATTTAAGATGACGACTGATGGAAAGGTGCAGTATAAATCTTCCCAACGAGCAAATCAAGAGAGTATCGATAAAATAAATAGAAACGTATTGCCTGTTTTATTTGTTTTTCCTGCCGGTGTGCCGTCCTTCCTTGAGGCTCCCTCCACTGCACAAAATGTCCCTTTCCCTACTCCTGCGCACAACTCGATTTGCTGGATATGTTCCACCATCTAACCAGCTCCAGGATGCTCTGCCTTGACTTGATGAAATATAGATGAAGCAGGAGAGCAATCCTGCAGGCTGCCGTGTTTGACTTAATGACAGCAGCCTTACATTTTGTGTTCGCTCTGGCTTCCATATGCTCTGTTCATCTGCTCCTCAATTTCCAGGGGTCTCCTTAAAATTCTGCAAAATATATTCATAGCACACCAATAGATTGGGCCTGGCTGTGAATGGGGGTGGGGGTGGGGGGTCAGTTGCCAACCTAACGTGGGGAGGATGCAAATTGGCTGGTTTCTGTCCAGTGGTTGGATTCAAATAATTTAACAACTGGTTGTTTACAAGCATCATTTTAACTGGTTCTGCCGAAGTGGTGTGAACTTGCTGAATCCCACCACTGTTTCTGTCCTTTTTGCCAATTGATATTGCTATTCCATTGCCCACAAAGGAGTTTTGGGTTGAGGGGGAACCTTCTTGGAGCAAAGGATTCTTCAAAAGACCCTAGCTTACATGAAGTATATAACATTAAAATACAACCACCTCCTGGTGTGTGAATCCAAGGTGCAAATATTGTTACCCAAAGTGGTGGAAGTCTCTTCCTTTTAGAGAGGGGAATTAGAGAGAGCAGACTTTCGGCTTAGCAAAAGGTCGGGCAAGCTTGAGACCTTTGCCTGTGTTTTACGAACATCAGCTTTTGCAAGACACTCTGCAGGACAGTGAACAAAGTGTAACAATTTTTATTAAAGGACGATGGAGGTACACAAGCACACAATAATCAAGGAAGCAGAACACACACACACTCCTAAGATATAAGCAGTTTTGATGGGCTAGGTCTAGCATAGAGGAGGGAATCAGGGAAGTTATAATTACCTGAGTGGAAAGGTCCAATGAACAGCACTGAGTGACCTGCACTTAGTTCTGGAATAATGTGAACCAATAAAGGTCTACTAGGCAAGAGAGCTTCTTATAGGGGAAAAGAGACCCTCAGTGTTATACAGAGTGACCTTTAATTTCTCAGAACAAAGAGAAGTCCTGCCTTTCCAGGGAAAGATAAGAGGCAGACATCAACCTTAATGGTTTGGTCATTAGTCTAGTGGGTTGAGGCATCAGCTTGATGTTCCAAGCTCAGTAGTGCCTGCAAGGGGGAAGGTAGTGGATGAAATTACAGCTAAAGGACAATGAAAATGTAAATGAGGCAGTTATTATATAGGTATTATGTAGGTATTAGTCAGAGGAAGAAGCATTGGGTTAGGACAACACTGGGCAGGCAAACACATCAACACATCCATTGTCTTCATAGGGGTGTATGGTCCACAGCTGGAGATGGGACAAGCTCCCAAGTTTGCAGAAAAATCTCTAAATCTAGAAGAAAGTGGGGAGGCTGAAAAGCACCTGCAAATCTAGAGAAGTGATTTCTGCGCAGGTGAAGAAATTGCTGCTCGCTGTTCTGAAGATCTTACAAGTGTTGGGTAAAGATCTGAGGTTAGTGAAGGAGGGTGGTCATAGTAGCAATGAGCATTTTGGAATGACGACATCTAGTTTTCTATGTGGAAGGGATTTTTGGTATGGAACAGCATCCATTTGTGACCCTCTGTCTGCTATCTGAGAGCCGAAGTATAAGAAGCTGAGAAGAACCATTCAAAGATGTCCTAATCTTGTATGTTCTTTGCTGGAATGACAAAACCCAGATCCAAATGTACCCCCTGAGTGAGAATTAAATCTTTATCTTTTTCCAGCTAAACAGGAAGCTGCCATATACAACATTGGACCATTGATTTATGGAGTTGCTGGCTTTCTGATTGTAAGAATATGCCACTCTGCAACTGTTAGCTTTTAAGACAAAGTAGACCAATGCTCTCAAATGAACTACTTCAAATCAATTTATGTAACGTTCTTGTTCACTAACTTAACAGATAAGATTCTCCAGTCAAGTTACTGCAACTTTGAAAACAAATAAACTTATTATAGCATAACATTTACAGCTTCTTATTTAAACGTATAGTTGTACATAGTAGCTTTTATACAGGAATCCTGAAGGCCCTTAAAGTAAGCAATATAATTTTTATATGGGTATCTTAAACACTCTAAAGCACACATAGCAGGGCTATCTTAAAGACCCTTAAGCACATGTAGCAGGGCAATCAAATCACCGGTTTGAGGCTTGGCTTTGTGTCCACTTTCTCAAAGCCCATCTGTAGATCAATATGAAAAATAGAACAGAGGATTCCCACTAGTCACATTGAATCGCACCTTTAAAACTAAATAAAAGGCATATCCTATATATGAAGCTCAATGAAAGGTATATATGAAACTCACTTCAATCCTTCTGAGCTGTATAACCCGTGCTCTCATCTCACCCCTTTCCAGAGAGTTAACATATGACTTCCCTAGAAAACACAAAAATCCACAATTTCAAAAATTCAAACTGAATTTTTTCAGTAATAATATATACACATTTGCTCTTCATTATATAATCATACAATAACTCAGTTTGAAAAGAAAATAGTACATCAGGGCTATGGTTCAGACTTTCTCCGCAAATATCCTCAAAAGGAAAGCAATTGGCTTTCCACGCAGTTCTTTTTTAAAGTGAAAGTACCGTTAATTATGTACACTATGGTTGTTGTGGGTTTTCTGGGCTGTGTGACCGTGGTTTGATAGATCTTGGAACAAGATCTTGGAACAAGATCTACCAGACCACGGCCACACAGGCTGGAAAACCCACAACAACCAGTTGAATCTGGCCGTGAAAGCCTTTGCCAATACATATATACACCATGTTATCATGCAATGAGACCTTCCGGTTGTAGCTGGGCATCTCCTGGCCTTCCCATTGATCTCCAGTTCCTTTGGAGAAAATGCCCAATTTGGAAGGTGGACTCTATGACATTATACCCCAATGAAGTTTTTCTCGTTCCCAAACCATGCCTTTCTCAGGCTCCAGTCCCCCAAATCTTCATCTGTTTTCCACCCACAGCTGACTTTTATTCATTAGTATTGTCTATATTGACAAGCTGGAATGGGTCCAGAGGAGGGCAACCAAAATAGTAAAAGGTCTGGAATCCATGCCCTATGAGGAGAGACTTAGGGAGCTGGGGATGTTTAGTTTAGCAAGAGAAGGTGAAGAGGTGACATGAATGATAGCCATGTTGAGATATTTGAAGGGATGTCATGTTGACGAGGGAGCAAGCTTGTTTTCTGCAGCTCCAGAGACTAAAAGCAGGAGTAATGAGTTCAAGGTGAAGGAAAAGAGATCCCACCTAAACATCAGGAAAAACTTCCTGACAGTAAGGGCTGTTTGACAGTGGAATACACTACCTCAGAGTGTGGTGGAGTCTCCTTCTTTGGAGGTTTTTAAAGAGAGGCTGATGGCCATCTGTCAGGATTGTGTGTTCCTGCATTGCAGGGGGTTGGACTTGATGGCCCTTGGGGTCTCTTCCAACTCTATGATTCTATGATTCTATCCTATCCACTGCCCTCTGGAGACTAACGTTTCTGTGGGCAGAAGAAGCTCTACCCATGAAGTGCAATTTTCCTGCCTCTCTCTGAAATGCCCCCAAATCCTGTTCCTGGGGGGTTGGGGCTCTCCTCTCCCCCAAGGACATGATTTTTGGAGGAATTTTGGATTCCTTGGGATGAAAGGAAGTGGGAAGATGGCACTCTGTGGATGAATAGCCTGGTGTCAGTAGAAATCTCTCGTATGGATCTGAGCCTAGGGTTTCAGTTAGAGGTCTTCCTCTACCGAGGCTATGATCTATTTCAAATGGAGACAGTGGGGATTGAACCCGGGGCCTTGTGAACGCAAAGCAGATGCTCAACCATTGAGCCCCAATCACTTCTCTCTGGTGTTAGAGCAAGGAGAACATGTAGTTAGAGCCAGGAGAAAACTGTACAGGACAGCAAATATATGTATATATATATAAAACTAATTCTTACATCTTGTCTGGCGAAGAAAGACGGGATCATTAAGTCAGATGATCCCATTTGCCACTTAAGAGGGAAAGGGATTTAGTGAAGCAGGGAGACTCATCTTTCATTGAAAACAAGAGAAGGTCATCTCCATATTTAAGCATTTAAGAAGACTTTCTATATTCAGTCCCTATGTCTATATTAATAAAGGTGGCAATGTAAAAGATGAGGCCGTGGCTGCCAGTTATATATAGGACTATAATTTCAGAACAGAATATTAAGAAGGATTTGAAAAATGAAGGCAGGGATCCAGAGATGAGGAGGTTTTGCGTATGATGTCACATCAGAGAGGGCAAAGGTCTCATGGCAGCTCTGACCTAATTTCCTGGAAGGAATATAGAAGGCTGAAATGAGGATGGGTAATCACTATTCATTCATATTAGCCGTCTTCTTGATGCCTGTGAAATAAAATCTTAATTAATTAAAAAAGTTTTCAAGTATAGTCAAGTTTTTCAAAAAAAATCTAGTGAATTTTTTAAACTGAAAATTGATAAAAAGTGACCCTATTTGTTTAGTATGAGAGCCAGCATGAGGTTATGGTGAAGGTGTCGCATTGGGATCTAGGAAACCCCACTCTGCCATGGAAATGTGCTGGGGACCTTGGCCCAGTTATATACAATCTCGACACTGGCAAGTTAAGACTCTTCTTCTTCTTCTTCTTCTTCTTCTTCTTCTTCTTCTTCTTCTTCTTCTTCTTCTTCTTCTTCTTCTTCTTCTTCTTCTTCTTCTTCTTCTTCTTCTTCTTCTTCTTCTTCTTCTTCTTCTTCTTCTTCTTCTTCTCCTTCTTCTTCTTCTTCTTCTCCTCCTCCTCCTCTTCCTCCTCCTCCTCCTTTTTCTTGGTATGGTGTTATCTTGGAAGGAATGGAGTTGACACTACATAAAAGGAGAAGAGCCTTCAGTATTTGTAGCTTGGAGTTTGAATGCCAGTTGTTTTTGGCACTGATTTTATTAGCTCCAGCCAGGATGTTTGCTCCCAATGGCAATGGCTCACTGTTCATCCCCTCAAGGAATGGCCGAGCAGCTCAAAGGAAACAAACATTCAATGGGTCAGTTTCATTGAGTTTCATGTGAAAAGCAAGACCCATCCCTGACAGGTTTTGGATGCAGATTTTGGAACTCAGTAAGATTTTTAAAAATTCCTCATCTCCTCAGGGGGAAGTCAGACAATTTGGCTCCTTTTATGATCATCCAATGAAACGAAAACCGTAATGCAACCCAGCCCAGCTGAAAATAGTGCAGATGGGAATTAATCGCTAGAGATAAAGCACCCGAAGCCATATATCCTTTTGGTTTGTCAAAAATAGCTTTGCCGGGCCTTCCGGCAAAATAACCGCAGCAATTAATTCTCCGCAAATGGCCACTAGTCTGGACTGAACGAATGCAGATCATATTTCATTTATGAGAACCTGGCAAAAACAGACACCTGCCCACTGCATTCAAACTCTCCCCCAAGGAATTGGGGAGAGTTTGATCGAATCATATTACGGTACACCTTCATTTATCCCCCCCAACCCCCTGGGATCCTGAAAGAAGTACAAAAATCAGATGCTTGAAAGAAACAAAACAGGAGACGAGATTGAGAAGGGAATGGATGCAAAGACAGAACGGAGAAAGCTCGGAGTCCATCATTTAGACTTTTTGTTTCGGGAGTCAAATGTTAAAATAGGATTGGGTGGGAAAACGAGGACATGCTCAGAATATAGAAGACTTACTAGGTCCGTGGTGGCGAACCTTTGGCACTCCAGATGTTATGGACTACAATTCCCATCAGCCCCTGCCAGCATGGTCAATTAGCTATGCTGGCAGGGGCTGATGGGAATTGTAGTCCATAACATCTGGAGTGCCAAAGGTTCGCCACCACTGTACTAGGTATTAAGCAAGATGCCTGTTGTAAAGATAGAACCTTTCCTCTCTTCCAGTTCTAGAATTTAGCCCTCACCCCAAGAAGCTGGAAAGCAAGTAGACAAATCCAAGAGAGTACTTCTTCACACGATGCTCAAATAATGTATCATTCTCACCACCACAAGCTACAGTGTGGAATGTCATGGAGAGAAACACATCTCACTGTGATGTGCCTCTGAAGGTGCCAGCCATCGGTGTGGGTGAAATCTTCAGAGCAAAAAGTACCAGACCACGGCCACATAATCCGTAAAATTTACAGCAGTCAGTTGATTCTGTTGGAATGAGCGACTTCTGCATGCCTGGCCACTGGGGGGCGCTGTGTATATCACTCTGACTGTGATGTTGCCTCTCTTGTTTGCCCTCCTTGTCTGGGCCAGGAGACCGCCCACTAACTTCCTTTCTTCTCCATGCTGGTTGCACTTCTGTTCTAGCCTTTGACCTGAGCACATAGTCAGTGGCAGCCTGCTCAGGGGGGCTTTCCCACTGTATCATCCTCTCACCTGCACACACGTGATGGCGCATTAGTTGTGCCCACCTGTCGTAGGGAAAGTCATCTCTTTAGACTAAGGTTTCTTTCTATCTACCTTTTTCCTGGAACAAAGCTGTGAACTGGAGATGCTTGAATAAATGTAAGTTTTACCTTTTACATTTATCTCTTGGGAAGTTTCTAAAAAACGGCACTCACACACACTACTGGGCAGATCCATGACTCTAAACTAAATCTAACAGATCCTTTGCTAGGAGGCAACGTCAAGGGCTGACCTTGGCCACTATGTGCCCATTTTTTTGGAGCTCAAGGGCAACTTGTTGACCAATGTGTGAAACTGTAAGGTGAATGGGATGGACCACTGGTCTGATCCAGCAGACTCTACTTCTGAAGTTGTTTGTGTACCTATGACCACTAGATGCTATGGTCAGATATTGGAAACAACAATCATCATTCATGCGCTATTTGTAGGAAGTCACCTGATTGCTTGCTGTCAGAAATGTCTATAATATGTCTATAATAATAAAAATGTTTATGACTGTCTGTCTGTAGTAGGCATCAGAAAATGTGTTGGAATGCTAGAGGGATCCTTTGTTTTGTCCAGGAATACATGTTTTTACTGAGTCCCAATTTTGGATTGGACTGAACAGATATTGTGGAGTTTTACAGGAACCCTAATATGGATTCTCTCTCTCTCTTTTGTTTGCTTTGGGAGGTAAAATGGTGGCACTATAGATGCAAACATTTTTCATTCGCATGAGTTCAGGGCATATATTTAATATGACCCAGCTCTAGAATTCCTGACCACACTTTCCACTGTCCACTCCTGCTCTTGTGAGCAACAGGAAGAAAATGTGGGAGGGGGATGAGATAATGCCCCGGCCTTCATCCAGAAGTGATGTCATCCCTCGCAAAGTTCTAGGAACTAACCTAGTCAACTGTGGTAATTACCATAGAGTTTGGGGAAGATTCCTAGAGTGCTCGGATGTCACTTCTGGGTCTTTACCACTTCCTGAAGTGACATCAAGGAGACTCAATTGGGAAGAAATGGAGAGTATATGTCTATAATAATAAAAGAATGTCTATGGCTGTCTGTCTGTAGTAGGCATCAGAAAATAAAGTTAAGACTCTGACAACTAGCCATGAGTTTCAGGAAGATGGTATAAGTTGCTGTGCCAAAAATGAAGGAAATTGGAACATCACTCTGCTATTTGCTGAGAAAGTGACAGTTTATTTAAAAAAAAGCCAGGAAGGCAGAGATGACCTCCTTTATGAAATAAATAAGTTTATTAACTTCTCTGAGATATGCATCAAAAATCACTCATTTCCCTATGACTGTTTACTTCCTTAATCAATCATTGTCCACGACATTCTTCTCGACTTCTACTGAGATCGAAGTTTTCCTGATAACTGAAGCCTCAGCCACAGCTACACGGACTGGTGGGCGGCTGAAATTCTGGTGTCGTGACTGACTTCTTCCACATAACAGTTACACTTTATCAAAGGAAATGCATTGAGAATACATATCAATTTCATAGAATCACAGAGTTGGAAGAGACCCCAAGGGCCATCAAGTCCAACCTCCTGCAACGCAGGGACACACAATCAAAGCACTCCCGACATATGCCCAACCTCTGTTTGAAAACCTTCAAAGAAGGTTCACTACTCTCTGAGGCAGTGAGCCGTCCCTCTTAACCAACATTTTAATTGTTGTTTTTATGTTTGGTACGTCTTTTAATTTTTTGTATTGTTTTAATGGTGTGTGTTAGGGAGATCGATTTTAATGGTTTTAAAATGCGATTTTTAAAATCACAGACGTTTAAAATGGTTGGCCGCCCCAGTGTCCCTTGTGAAGGGAAAAGGCAGGAGACAAGTCGGCAAAGAAACAAACAAATACAACCAACTAAGAGCTTCTCATCATTTTGCCAAGTAGCGTTCTGGGCAAAAAAGTAAACAGCTCTTTTGAAGGAGGCCCAGAAGCAAGAGAACAAAAAACAAACAAACCGAAGTTTTCATCTCTTTCCATGAATGCCCATTGCTTACAAGTTTCCCTTTGATGCCTTTGTCTCCCCCCTTCTGTCCTACAGGGAACGGCTGACTGTTTCCCTCACAAAAACATCGCACGGCTGACTTGAAAATGCCACCATTAACAAGGAAGCATCCAAGCCGTATGGTCAGAGGTGGGATCCAGCAGGTTCTCACAGGTTCCCAAGAGTAGGTTACTAATTATTTGTGTGTGCCGAGAGGGGGTTACTAATTGGTGATTTTGCCACGTGGTTTTTGCCTTAGTTACGCCCCTCCTCTCAGCAGTAGCGCGCAGAACTTGAAGCAGTCTAGCAGGAGGTGCACCGGCGTGCGTGGCAGCCTGCGCCTGCGTGCATTCGTTTCCCGCCCAAGGACCGGCGCAGCGGCTGCGTCCTTGCCCCAACCCCCCAGGAATGCCCCACCCCCGGAATGCCCTGGCCCGCCCCCGTCGTGCCCCGCCCAGCCCCATTGGCGCTACGCCACTGTTTGAATCCCACCACCATGGGAACCTGTTACCAACATTTTTGGATCCCACCACTGCGTATGGTTGACCATGTGATCCTTTATGGTGGCTTTATAGGAGCCTCTCATGGCTCTCTGCTGCTGGTCAAAATAGTACGGGAACCGGAAAAGGAGAGGATGATTCTGTAAATAGGCTGAAGTAATATTAAGCATTTGAGGGCGGCTGGCGCATCGCTCTTTGGAAAGCGATGAGTCATCTGCGTAATGTTGACTGTATATTTCTGTTGTACCGCGGACGGCTACACCTCAATAAAAGAGCCAGACAGAAGCAAATGCCCTTAATCATTATTGGCACCTTTGAAAAGATTTGGCAGAGAGAGAGAGAGAGAGAGAGAGACTTTCTTTAAAGTGCCAAGTATGAGGTGCAGTGATTTAGAAGAAAGGATGATTTTGAGCCTTCGTTGTAAGTATTTGCACCCCACCTGGAATTTGAATTAATTTCTTTTATGGAATCGAATGCCAATTCGAGCTACTATTACCTTTTATTATTTTAGTCAGAGGGGCACGTTTTTGTCCCGTGCACCAATGAACTGTTAAAAAAGCATTGTTTTCCAGCAAATCCTGCATGATCGTAACATTCATCAGCTCCTTTATGCTCATAGAGCCTTTGGAATGTGTTATTTCTTTCCATCCTCTCACAAAGGTGGTTTGCCATTACCTGCCTCTGCATCATGCCTCTGGTATTCCTAAGGTCCCTTCCACATGGGCAGTGGTGGGATCCAAAAATTTTAGTCACAGGTTCCCATGGCGGTGGGATTCAAACTGTGGCGTTGCAACAATGGGGCTGGGCGGGCCCGAGAACACCGCGATGTTAAGGAAGTGAAGGCGGGCATTCTGGGGGTGGGGCATTCTGGCGAAGGGCTGTGGCAAAGGAGCGCAGCAACGCTGCGCCCAGAGTCTTTGAAGGCGGGGAAAGCTTGAATGCCTGCGCAGGCGCCAGGCTGCCTTACCTGCGCCGGTGCACCTCCTGCTAGGCTGCTTCAAGTTCTGCGCGCTACTGCTGAGAGGAGGGGCGTAACTCAGGCAACAATCACGTGGCAAAATCACCAATTAGTAACCTCCTCGCGGCACACACAAATAATTAGTAACCTACTCTCGGGAACCTGTGAGAACCTGCTGGATCCCACCTCTGCACATGGGCCAATAAACATGGGTTAACGGTAAAAACCCGTTGTGGGGGAGAACTTTGCATGGATCGCGCCCCTACTGTGAGACTGCCCTATGTTACTTCCCCCAAACTGGGTTATCCGAGAATCGCATTATCTGTGAGTCTTTTAAAAAATCCTGGGTTGCAGCTGCTTGTGAGTGGCCGGGCAAAGCGATGCTTTATTTGCTGCGCTTCCCTTAAAAAAATAAATACATTCCCAGCTTCCATCTGTGTAGCCACGCAGGCATGAAGGGTTGTATCGTGAGACAGCATTGCTGTGAGGGTTCACTTCTGCATGCCTGCGTAGCTGCGCATTGGTGGGAGGTATATAAAAAAAGACGTGCCTCCGTGCGAAGGTGCGACAGCAACCCGAATTGATTTTGCGGGCTCCGATCGCAGCCTGCAAGGAGGCATGCAAACGCGTCAACAGGAAAGTCGGTTACTTTTATCCCAACTGCAACCTGCAGTACATGTGCTGTGCGGAAGGGGCCTTGGAGATCTCCCACCCAAATTCTTACCAGGGTCGAGGGTGGGATGTGTGTGACTGGCCCAAAGTCACCCAACATGTTCCCGTGGCAGAGTGGGGATTTGAACATTGGTTTCTCAGATCCTAGTCCAACATCTTAACCACTATAGTGCCGTGGTGGCGAACCTTTGGCACTCCAGATGTTATGGACTACAATTCCCATCAGCCTTTGCCAGCATAGCCAATTGGCCATGCTGGCAGGGGCTGATGGGAATTGTAGTCCATAACATCTGGAGTGCCAAAGGTTCGCCACCACGGCACTATACTGTACTGTCTCTTCACCTATGAAACCATAATACGACCAGAAGGGGAAAAAAGTTTTGCTGCCTTCCTGCTCCTAACATTATGATCCAGAATTCCCTGTGCACTGCTCAGATTTTCCATATAGACACTTTGGGCTTGATGTCGCCACATCACTGAGAAATAGGCAGGGAGGCACAGAAGAAGTGGTATCAGTGGCACTCTCTGAGGCTGCCTGTGATGCCAATAGCCAGAGCTCTTCACTGCTGGGGGAAGTGCACCAGGCCATGGTAAAGTTATGAGAAGAGCAGGAGGAAGAAGAGGTGATTTTTATACAGCACTTTTCTCTACCTTAAGAAGTCTGACAGCAGCTTACAAACTCCTTATCAGCAGAGTTTAAAGCGGAGCTACTCCGGTAAGATGAGAAGGTCTAGTAGTTTTCTTGCGCTCACTGCAGCCTTCTATCATACTTGGAAAAGAAGACTCCACGCAAGATGTTCTTTCCATAGGAAGGTTTTACTTGAGCAGTTGCAAGGTTACACAAGTCTATTCTATGCAAGACTATAAAGCTATACAGAATTCTTCAGCAAGAACACAGTGAACACACACTGCATTACACTCTCAACTTACACTCAACTCTGAACTTCGCATATACAGTACAATGGTTCTTATACATCCGAACAGGATACTTTTGCACCACCCTGCCAACAGCCTCTCATTGGTCTAGAGTCACAGTTGAATTCACCAATCAAGTTAAAGGTCAACTGTTGCTACTTCGCCCTAGACTTACTGTTGGCAAAGTTCTGCTAATTAGAAGATGACCCTTTTGTGAACCTTTCTTTTTTTATATCATGACACTCCTTCCCTTCCTCTCCCCACAAGAGACACCTCCTGAGATAGGTGAGGCTGAGAGAGTTCAGAGAGAACAGTGACTGGCCCAAGGTCATCTAGGAGGCTTCATGTGGAGCAGTGGGGAATTGAACCCAGTTTTCCAGATTAGAGGCTGCCACTCATGTGGTGGCGTGGGGAATTGAACCCAATTCTCCATCCAGATTAGAGTCTATGGCTCTTAACAACTGTGAACATAAGAACATAAGAACAAGCCAGCTGGATCAGACCAAAGTCCATCTAGTCCAGCTCTCTGCTACTCGCAGTGGCCCACCAGTTGCCTTTGGGAGCTCACATGTAGGATGTGAACGCAATGGCCTTCTGCGGCTGTTGCTCCCGATCACCTGGTCTGTTAAGGCATTTGCAATCTCAGATCAAAGAGGATCAAGATTGGTAACCATAAATCAACTTCTCCTACATAAATCTGTCCAAGCCCCTTTTAAAGCTATCCAGGTTAGTGGCCATCACCACCTCCTGTGGCAGCATATTCCAAACACCAATCACACGTTGCGTGAAGAAGTGTTTCCTTTTATTAGTCCTAATTCTTAAATCCTAATTCTTCCATTGTACCACAATGGAAGCACAGTAAGCCACAATGCTTTGCTTTGGGGGGAGGTTGTTTACTTCAGGATCCGTTATTTGGGAGAGACAATGATTGGCCAGGGAGCACTCCCTTGATGCCTCCCGGGAATCCCATTGGAAGGGAGGAAGTACCCCTCTGTTGCCTATTTACCACATAAAATGGAGGAATCAACATTAACAGTCATGACTCTAAAATGGGGCATAGGGAGAGAGAGGACCCAGCTGAAGAATATAATAAGAGCATAAGAACATAAGAACTAGCCTGCTGGATCAGACCAGAGTCCATCTAGTCCAGCACTCTGCTACTCGCAGTGGCCCACCAGGTGCCTTTGGGAGCTCACATGCAGGATGTGAAAGCAATGGCCTTCTGCTGCTGCTGCTCCTGAGCACCTGGTCTGCTAAGGCATTTGCAATCTGAGATCAAGGCGGATCAAGATTGGTAGCCATAGATCGACTTCTCCTTCATAAATCTGTCCAAGCCCTTTCTAAAGCTATCCAGGTTAGTGGCCATCACCACCTCCTGTGGCAGGATATTCCAAACACCAATCACACGTTGTGTGAAGAAGTGTTTCCTTTTATATCCTTACTTGATTAACTTGAAAACTGCTCATACAGCTAACAGTTCCATCCAGATCTCTTGCAGAGAAGTGGGTAACCATAAGGCACCTTCTAATATCTTAAGGAGAACAGTTTCAAAACGGCATCATTATAAAATCATTCAAACGGAGAGGGAGTTGCAGATTTCTGTACAGCATGGGGGAAATGGGCTGGAGGAAACTGAAATGCCTCTAACGCACAGTAGTATTAGTAGCAGGCATATGATTTTGTTGGAGGACTGCAGTGCCACTTATGAGATGCTTCCCTCACAGTTGCACAACAGTCAAAGCAATCAGGACATGCACAGGAGCTAGTCACTGACTTGGTAGACAAGAGATGGAGGGAGAGGCTAGGTGCTAGAAGGAAAGGAGTGCTGGGAAGCTGCTTCAGGGCTCAAGCGGTAGTCTGAGCATAGACCAAGGAGTCCAGAGGAGGGTTCATGAAGGAACATTTATGAGCCCCAGAACCAGAGGTGGGATCCAGCAGGT
This sequence comes from Sphaerodactylus townsendi, assembly GCF_021028975.2. NCBI lineage: Eukaryota > Metazoa > Chordata > Lepidosauria > Squamata > Sphaerodactylidae > Sphaerodactylus > Sphaerodactylus townsendi. The sequence continues at coordinate 12,063,931 of NC_059428.1, read as the reverse complement.
TCTCACAGGTTCCCGAGAGTAGATTACTAATTATTTGTGTGTGCCAAGAGGGGGTTACTAATTGGTGATTTTGCCACATGGTTTTTGCCTTAGTTACGCCCCTCCTCTCAGCAGTCACGCGCAGAACTTGAAGCAGTCTAGCAGGAGGTGCACAGGCGTGTGTGGCAGCCTGCGCCTGCGTGCATTCGTTTCCCGCCCAAGGACCGGCGCAGCGGCTGCGCCCTTGCCACAGCCCCGCCCAGGAATGCCCCACCCCTGGAATGCCCCACCACGCCCCCATTGTGCCCCGCCCACCTCCATTGGCGCTATGCCACAGTTTGAATCCCACCACCATGGGAACCTGTTACTAAAATTTTTGGATCCCACCACTGCTCAGCACTGAAAGGTAAAGAGAAATAATAAAGCCCAGCAGGCCAGGGAACCCAGAGGCAGGGTGTGTGAAGAATTATTTTGAGCCCAGCAAGTCAGGGAGTCTGGACAAAGGTTCTTGAAGGAGTACTATTGATAGAAATAATATATTATAGTGTTTTAAGCCATAAAATGTGTGTGTGTGTGTGTGTGTGTGTGAATATTTAGTCACAAGAACTATATTAGAGTATAACTCACCATATATTTGAGATATGTATTAGTTAGAGAAGTTAGAATAAGGGCTTTTGGAGAAAAACACAGGCACGGCTGACTCTGCCTCGCACTGAAAAAGACTTTGGAATGTAGAAACTACTGATAATGCGCGGTTATGGTGACCAGAACCTGATACGAAGTAGAATAAGTATGACTTAGCCCTATGCCCAAATATAGAAAGCAAGGTGGGCTTTGGGAGGGGGAAAAGATTAGGAGCACGACAGGCAGTCTATACGTCTTCACAGCCCAGCCAATGGATAATGTTAGAAAAGTTGCTTGGAAGGGTTTAATAAAAAGGGTATAAGTCTGTGGTGGCAAACCTATGGCACTCCAGATGTTCATGGACTACTGGCAGGGGCTGATGGGAATTGTAGTCCATGAACATCTGGAGTGCCATAGGTTTGCCATCACTGGTATAAGTAATGTTTGCAAACAATAGAGCTCTGAGACTCCTCCCTGAAGCTCACAGGAGATCTCCCAAAACTGCAGTTTTGAATGAATGGAACTTTGAAACAGAGGAATCTTTTGGAACTGGTTCATTTAACCTGACAGAGTTAAGAACATAAGAAGAACATAAGAACATAAGAACTAGCCTGCTGGATCAGACCAGAGTCCATCTAGTCCAGCACTCTGCTACTCGCAGTGGCCCACCAGGTGCCTTTGGGAGCTCACGTGCAGGAGGTGAAAGCAATGGCCTTCTGCTGCTGCTGCTGCTCCCAAGCACCTGGTCTGCTAAGGCATTTGCAATCTGAGATCAAGGAGGATCAAGATTGGTAGCCACAGATCAACTTCTCCTCCATAAATCTGTCCAAGCCCTTTTAAAAACTATCCAGGTTAGTGGCCATCACCACCTCCTGTGACAACATATTCCAAACACCAATTACAAGTTGTGTGAAGAAGTGTTTCCTTTTACTAGTCCTAATTCCCCCCCCCCCCCAGCACTTTCAATGAATGCCTCCTGGTTCTGCTCTGAGTGGGAGGTCTGCTCTGTGCCCATTACTATGGGCCTGAATATTTCCAAGTAAAGGGAAATAATAAAGCCTAGAAGGCCAGGAAGGCCAGAGGCAGGGTGCTTGAAGAAGTATTATGAGCCCAAGGACAGTAAAGAGAAATAATAAAGCCCAGCAAGTCAGAGGGCCTTTCCCCACTGTGGAGACAGGCCAGAATGTGTATAAATTGTATTTAATCAAGAAATATGGAAAATCCAAATGAACCAAAGAAGCTAAGAATCAAAATGGGAGCTTCTGTGTAAGTGACCAGCTGAAGCCTGCATTTTTGCAGTAGGTCAAAGCTTGTCAGTGACTATGCGGGCAAGCAAGATAACATCTTTAGTATCTTGGCACTGAGGGGCCAACGTGACAGCAGAAATATGCATTTTATAACTTTGGTTTTTGGGTTAGAACTAGCTACATGAATGTGATTAGTTAAATTACAGAAGGAACGTGAATATGTAAGAATACAGGCTGTCTTCATGTGACCAGGAGACAGATTCTGACCAATGGGGTTTGAACATACATGATTGTAGCATGTGAAAGGAGTATGGGTTAATACGTGGAACGTAAGGGGATGGATTGTGTGACGTCTTTGCAACTATAAAAATTAAGGTTCTTCCTCTAGGGGGTGGGCCTCCTTCGAGGGAAAGAACCACACCCGAGGAGGAGTCAAGCCTCCTGTAACGTTCCTAGAATTCTGCTAGAAGTAAAAGCCTGTCTGTTTGTTTCTACAATGTCCAGATGTCTTTTGCTTTTATTCCTAACTTTAAGTTTTTCTTAAAACTAATTCAGCTGTGTAGGACCAGTAACGCGGTTCTGGCCCCACACCACTTACCTTAAGCTCCGCGCTACTCTCTTCAAGTAGCGCGGGGTCCTTGGGCACTCCCCACGACAGGGAGGCAGCCACAGGGGAAGCCGCCCGATGCTGCCGCATGGTTAAGCCCCTCAGCCCATGTGGCATCCCTGGCGCTGGAGAAAGCAGGGAGCCTGTTATTAAAGCGGTCGCAGCCCCTTCAGAGCGCCCGGCTTGGTCGCGCCCCCCTCAGCTGCCTTTTTCAGCCCCCCCCTCAGCGCGCGGCATCCCTGGCACTGGAGAAAATGGCTTTGCGTGGGGTCATGGGGACGCCCGGGCGCGCACCAGGGATGCCGCGCGCTGAGAGCAGCGTGCGGCATAGGGGGGATCGCTTCGAGTGGGGAAAGGCCCAGAGAGCCTGCACGAAGGTTCTTGAAGGAGCATTATGAGCTTGAGCATTAGCAGGTAAAGAGAAAGAATAAAGCCCAGGCAGCCCAGAGGCAGAGTTCTTGAATGAACATTTGAATTATGAGTCTGAGCATTACACACTGAAGAGAAGTAATAAAATATAGCAGGTCAAGTAACCCAAGGACAAGGTGTTTGAAGATGTCTGCCAACACCTTTTCTGGAGGCCACCTAGGGTTTTTAGGACGTGAGTGGGGTCAGGTAAGATTTTTGCCCAGCAAGGTTTCTGATGGCCTACTGGAGATTTGATTGGCTGTGCAGATTTTTTTAAATGTTGCTTTGACAACAGCTGCCACCAGAACACAAGGATCTGCTGAAGTTAAGCTGGGGCAATCATTTTTGTGGCTCCAAGCAGCTTACAAACTCCTCTGCCTTCCCCTCCCCATAACTGACACCTTTTGAGGTAGGTGGAGCTGAGAGAGTTTGGAGAGAACTGTGACTAGGCCCAAGGTCACCCAGCAGGCTTCATGTGGAGGGTGCGGAAACAAACCCAGTTCACCAGAATAGAGCCCGCCAGTCATGGGGAGAAGTGGGGAATCAAACCCAGTTCTCCAAATTAGAGTCCACCACCCTTAACTACCAGGCCATGCTGGTGGGCCATTGGACCACTGCGGGATCATATGGACCAATTATCTCAGATTTGAAATGCAGCTCTAAGCCTCTTCCTTGAAGGTCATCTGGGGGCATCTAGTTGGGTATTGGACTATATGGACTATTGGCCTCAGGCAGATTTACCTGGCAACTCTAAGCCACTTCCATATTTACTGTTCTGTGATGCTACAACAAAGGCCCCTTCCGCACATGCCGAATAATGCACTTTCAATCCATGTTCACAATCGTTTGCAAGTGGATTTTGCTATTCCGCACAGTAAAATCCAGCTGCAAAGTGCATTGAAAGTGGATTGAAAGTGTGTTATTCTGCATGTGCGGAAGGGGCCAGAGACTTTTTATTGACTCAGGGCTGAGTCTCTGCAGTGATTTCTCTTTCTTGGTTTCTGCTTTATCAAAGGCAAGCTTTGTGGCTGCAGAACTCCCCCAAATAAAAACAACAACAACATGACCCTCTATTAAAAGCCATAATAAAGCCAATACAATTTATCCAATACACAACTAGCCACTTGATGCCTTCCAACATAGGGACGACACAATAAACAAAACGAAGAATGCTGTACCGATAGCAAAGGTTAGGAGAACTATGTTAGCAGCTCCCCTGCTCCCTCATAGCTAGACGCATCAAACTGATGAGAGATTTATGACGCTTTCCTGTGATTGCAGGAATTATCGTTAACACTGCTGCATGGCGCAGTCAAGCGCCCGCTGCGGCAAATTGAACTGATAAGCTGAATTTGTTGAACAAGCCTGGAGCACATGCATTTATGCCAATATGGTGCTAAACTGTCTGTGTTGGGCCTAATGAATTGATTGGAATGCAGAGAAGATGGGAGCGCGACGGGAGTTCGACGCACGTCACCGTAAAGGCAAGAATAACTACTTTTAAAGAGGTCTGAATGCTAGCGAGATGATGGAAATCAATTCTTTTTTTCAGAAGCAAGGAACTGGCTAACAGAAGCCCTGCCCAAAGAGAAAAGAATATAACACCGTGTTGAGCAAATCTCGATATTACACAGTGCAAAATTGAATAGTGCGAAAGAGTGAATATAACGACAAATTATCTATACAAATGTACAACGCATTCATACCAACAACTTGCAAACAACTTTTGAACAGCTTCTATCCCTCTCACTAAATCCCTACTTAAATATCTCTAATAAGCTAATAGTTATTATTTATTTATTTATTTATTTATTTATTTATTTATTTATTTATTTATTTATTTATTTATTTATTTATTTATTTGTTGGATTTATAGGCCGCCTCACTCTTGAAGGGCTCGAGGTGGCTCACAATATAGCTGTTCTCAATGACAGCAAATAAGTACAAAAATATAACTTAAACCCATTAAAACCTAATAGCAGCAATTACTGGAAATAAATACAAATTAAAACAACAGAAGTTGTTAAAAACAGGCGCCCGATCTGAAGGCCAGAGGGGGAGGGGGTAGGCAGGGCCCAAGATGGAATCAGGGCCCAACCAAGATGGAAAACAGGCAGCCTCCATGGGGGGCGGTAGAACCGCGGCCGCCCCCCCCAAAACCCGGTGGAATAATTAATTGTGCATTATTCGGCATGTATACCGCCCTCCCCCGAAGGGCTCAGTTAAATAAATAACCACATAAACTAGTTACAATAGAGGGGAAATAAGTAAATGTAACAATAATTCAAAACAAAAAGGTTGTATCTAGTTTTCCAGGAATCTCCAGGAATCTCCAGAGTTTGAGGGGAATCCTACAATGTCAAGCTGATGCAATGACATCACTTTCAGTGCCATGACAGAAGTGATGTCACAATGCCAAAATGCCACATACTGTCCTGATGCCCCTCCCATCTAGGGTTGCCAACCTCCAGGCGGCATCTGGAGATCTCTCATTATTACAATTCTTTTAAAATTATATTTTAATTTTCCCAACACAGAAAAAGGGGAAAAAAGGAAAAAAAAACATATATCACTATACACCTCCACATCCACAATTACATTAGTACAGAATACAAATTTAAAAAATACAAAAAAGCACAGGAAAAATTCAAATAGAAATTTACAATATCGAAACACAACCTATTATTGCGACCTAAATGTCAGGATGTGCTTTCTCTTTCCATCAAAGGAATGCCCTCAGGTGAGGGCATTCACACCTACTCTGGAAAAGGGGCTCCCCTCTCCTATGTTAATGGACCTCTCCCTTCCTTTAATTTCCTTTGATGCTCGCAACTAGGAATGACCCTGGTGCCAACTCCAAAGGGGCTAGTGGCAGGTGGCTGGCCTATCACCGCTCTGGCCTTGGGGATGCTCACCTCCCCAATGGTTCTTTCTTTCTGCTATGTCTTTCTCACATTCCAAGGGAAAATGGAGGGGGGATTTATGGTTGCTTCATGGGGATAAAGACAGTGGTAATTGCAAGCGTGGTCAGAACTTGCTCTTACAAATAACTGTTGTTATCAGTAAAGTCCTCTGATCAAGAATCCAGAGTCTCTTATGTGACTTCAGTCATAGAACCTGACACTAAACACTATGCACCCATATAATTTCCTGCTCTCGCACTGTTGCTTCTGAAATGCAGCAGCGCCATGCTCGCAATGCCCAAGCGGCGCGGAAACACCACTTTTGAACCTCGCTCCATGAGTGAGGTTTTTCAAAAGTGACGCCTTCCACCTGCTGCCGTATGAATGGTAGCGGATGGAAGGCGGCGTTTCCCTCCCGCCTTCCCCAGCCAGCTTACTTTCTCCTGCTGGCTGCCCTCGTGTTGTGGAGGCCAGGGGACACACACCCCTGGCATCCATCTCCAGAGCTGTCACTCTGGCCAGGGGGGCATGTCCCCTGGCCTCCACAACGCAACGGCAGCCAGCAGGAGAAGGTAAGCCGGCTGGGGAAGGCACAGCCTATGTCAGTGATGGCGAACCTTTTCGAGACCGAGTGCCCAAATTGCAACCTAAAACCCATTTATTTATCGCAAAGTGCCAACACGGCAATTTAACCTGAATACTGAGGTTTTAGTTTAGAAAAAACAGTTGGCTCCGAGGCGTGCGTTACTCGGGAGTAAGCTTGGTGGTAGTCGGTGGCTTTGCTTTGAAACAACCGTGCAACTCTTCCAACAGGTGAATCATGACCCTAGGAGGGTTTACTCAGAAGCAAGCCCCATTGCCAGCAACCGAGCTTACTCCCAGGTAAAGTATCATGCTTTAGCTCTTCACATGAAAATCAGTGGGGTTCAACAGTGCTTAACAGGGTTACCTACACTGCTTCCCCAAAACTAGGTCTTAGGTTTAATGCTAATAATTGAGCCCGGCGGCCCAGGCCAGCCTAGATGTGTGTGTGTTGGGGGGGTTCTGTTTGTGCGTGCCCACAGAGAGGGCTCTGAGTGCCACCTCTGGCACCCGTGCCATAGGTTCGCCACCACTGGCCTATGTCAAGGCTGTGCCTTTGCCTGCTCCCCTATCGGGACCATCTGTGTGAACAGTCCTAGGGTGTGTGTGTGTGTGTGTGTGTGTGTGCACATCGGCATAATTTATGCCGATACACCCCAGCTCGCTGGCCATGTGAAAACGGCCTCTGACTTGCCCAAAGTCACCCAGTAAGTTTCCACAGCAGAGTGGAGATTCGAACATTGGTTACTAGATCCTAGTCCAACACCTTAGCTTCTAACCATGCTGGTTCTCAAAGTAAACCTATCCAGTGCTTTTTTTTAAAGGAACTGATTTTTGTCATTTAATTTATTCTACTGTGACGGGCACAGAGCAATTTTTCATTAGCATTTCAGTCTCATTAATAGAAAAGACGATGGGAACCAATTAAAACATGACTATGAAAAGGTATCAGTGATTACAAATAAAGAGACATTTAGGGCTTGAAAAAACAGGAAGGAAACCAAGAATAAACTTATGCTTCTGGAAGGTGGCATGTTTTTCAGACTGGCACACTGAAACACAGAGCTGCAAAACAAATTAGGCTTTGAATGGCGCTCCAAGGAACCTTATCATCCGAAAACTGATTTTGGTTCCTATGGAGTCAGAACATTTGATACTGCCAGGTTAATAATCCTGAGTTTATTTCTTACGTAGGGTAAAATGATCATGAGGCAAAAATGATGTAGCACAGATGGCAAACTGTCAGCGAAGGACCATGTGCTTGGTACTCCAATCTACAGATGACCTTTCCTAGCTTCTAGCTTCCATAGCTAGCACAGGGGCTCAAGATTTGAGGGGCTTCTTCCAGGTAATGTGTGGCATTCCACAGAAGATTACCATATGGACAGTCTCCGGATGATACCCTGAAATTTTGGTGCTGCTTGCTTTAAACATGCCCCCCCCGCAGGCCAAAATGCGAAAAAACACCAAAAAATACAAAAAAAAAATCCCGAATACCTTGCATTCGGATTCGTTCATATTGGGGAAGGACATATTCAGCCGATTTTGGCTTGAATATGTCCGAATTCACCCAGATTCGGGCCTAATCTGGTATCTGTTGCACCCGAGTCTCCAAGTCTAGTCACCCAGCAGGAATGTAGGAGTGTGGAAACACCTGGTTCATCAGATAAGCCTCGGCCACTCAGGTGGAGGAGTGGGAATCAGACCTGGTTCTCCAGATTAGAATCCACCTGCTCTTAACCACTGCACCACACTGGCTCTTAGAAAGCCACTTTGCTGTTCTTCAGCAACTTTGCTGTCTGCTAACCCTCCCAAAAACAAAACTTCAGGGAGAAAAATGGGCTCCAGCGGGGAGGGGGGGGAAGCAGGAAAGTCCTTCTCTGTGAAGCCTGTGGTTGGTTGGATGCACTCCGATGTTGGTTTGATCGATACGTTGACGTTATGCGTCAGGGATTACAATTTTGCTCGATGTTTTCATTTCTATGGCTATCACTGTTGGGGATTCTTTTAGGACGGCAAGGTGAGATGTAAATCCTCCCCATAAATGATGACCTTGGCCCCTTCCGCACATGCAGAATAATGCACTTTCAATCCACTTTCACAATTGTTTGCAAGTGGATTTTGCTATTCCGCAAGCTGCAAAGTGCATTATAAGTGGATTGAAAGTGCATTATTCTGCATGTTCAGAAGGGATCTGTAAAGTTGCAGTTCGACCTTGGAGAGGTTCTCGCCGGAGGTTTGGGCCGAACGCCCGGAAAGGGGAATTTGATGTTTTGGTTATCTTTTACTTGCTTACTTGCTTGTGTGAAATACTGTGTGAAACTTTCCTTGTTTATATTCTTTTGGCGGGAGCCTCTCTGATGCCCTGTATAAGCGGCTGCTTGAGATCTGGGTGTCAGTTCTCGCATTGCCTGTGCCTGACTAAGAATGCCAGTTCAATAAAGAACTTAACACGGTTGCTTTTGACTTGACTTTCCTGGTTCGTTACAGGACCTAAGTGAATGCTCCTGTTTTGATATCATGGGGAAGGTTTCCAATACAATGTGGCAGAGAAGCAATTGCAAATATTCTACAGTTCACTTGTGGGAATTGTCAGGAATTTTGTTAAAAAGAAAAACCATTAGACTCTGGAACTTTGAAGATGTGGATCAGCCTTGAACAGCATGGTACGGAAACTGCCTTTAATGCTTCATAGCTATTATTCCATCTCCATAGATCATGACTTCTCCATAAGCCAATTCCAGTGACTTGAATTTAATCAATGGTCTCCGCAGTATTTGTCTCAATTAAGAATGATTCTGTTGCAGCCGGATGAGAAATGCGGGTATTAACATGTTAAAATATACATTGGAGGGATATTTTTTTTAAAAAAAGCCTTGTTACTAATAAATGCTTTTGTGCTCCATCAATAATATATCACGAGCAAATTAGTGTCTGGATTAATGGCATGTGGCTGGAGCTCGCAAAATCGCCCTGATTTTACTACGTACTAAAACGTCTTTAATTGTTGGAGGGGAACGATTTTATAATGCGCCATTACTTTCGGTAACAACTCCTGTCCATTCGGTGACCAGAACTGTTATCAGACAGAGCCAGACTGAACATAAAAGGCTGAAAAAATAACATCACGGAGCAGATATCCCGTGAAAAATGTATGAGCACTGCCTATAGGCTTGGGAAATTTCGCCAGCTGGGTGGGAGAAAATGAAGAGTGGGTCTCCTTGCTTTTCAGTCGCAGAAGAAGGCAGCCAAAATAATTAAGGGGCTGTGAAGAAAAGATAAAGAGCCTAGAATAATAGAATCATAGAGTTGGAAGAGACCCCAAGGGCCATCCAGTCCAACCCGCTGCAATGCAGGAACACACAGTCATAGCACTCCTGACAGATGGCCAGCCAGCCTCTCTTTAAAAACCTCCAAAGAAGGAGACTCCACCACACTCCCAGGTAGTGTCCAAGGTTGTTTGGGGCTTTTTAGTCTAGAAAATTAGATGACTAAGGGGGCAAATGGGGAGGTAAGGCAGCCTGGTAGAGCCAAATTTCATGCGATCTTGGAAGATAAGCAGGGTCAGAACTTGGAAGGGAGACCACCAAGGAAGACTCAGCAGAGGAAAGCAATGAGAAACCACCTCTGCTTCTTACTTGCATGGAAAGCCCCTTGCTGGGATCACCATAAGTTGGCTGAGAATTGATAGTGCTTGACATACGTACAATGATAGAGCTTTACAAAACTATGCATGGGGTGGAGGAAGGGGACAGAGGGAACAGAGAGCCCATCACTGGACAGGAAAAGGCAGGTTATAGAAGAAGAAGAAGAAGAAGAAGAAGAAGAGGAGGAGGAGGAGGAGGAGGAGGAGGAGGAGTTGCAGGAGACTCAAAGTGGCTAACAATCTCCTTGCCCTTCCCCCCTCACAACAAACACTCTGTGAGGTAGGCGGGGCTGAGAGAGCTCCGAGAAGCTGTGACTAGCCCAAGGCCACCCAGCTGGCGTGTGGGGGAGTGCACAGGCTAATCTGAATTGCCCAGATAAGCCTCCACAGCTCAGGCGGCAGAGCTGGGAATCAAACCTGGCTCCTCCAGATCAGAGTGACCTGCTCCTAGCCACTACGCCACTGCTGCTCCCTACTGCTCCTCGCCTACAGAATTAGAGTTTCAGGGCTCTGCAGGGCAAAGATTCAGGATGGATAAAAGGAAGTGTTTCTTTACCCAGTGAGTAAATGTTGTAGAATTCACTGTCAGTGTTTGTAGTGATGACCACTAGCATCGGTGACATTAAAAGAGGGGTGGACACATTCATGAAGTAGAGGCCAATCAGTGGCTACTAGCTGCAGTGACTGAAGGAAACATCTCAGTTCAGAGGCAGCCAACCTCTAAATACCAGTGCTGGGAAGTAGCAATAGAGGAAGGCTGCCTTGGAGCATTACATCCTGTCCCGCCCCGCCCCCCTCAGGCAACTGATTGGCTTGAGAGCCAGGGTGGTGTAGTGGTTAAGAGCAGGTGGATTCCAATCTGGAGAACCAGGTTTAATTCCTCCCCCTGAGTGGCAGAAGCTTATCTGGTGAACCAGATGTGTTTCTGCACTACTACATTCCTGATGGGTGACCTTGGGCCAGTCACAGTTCTCTCAGAACTCTCTCAGCCCCACTTACCTCGCAAGGTGTCTGTTGAGGGGGAGGGGAAGGGAAAGGAGCTGGTAAGCCACATTGAGTCTCCTTACAGAAGAGAAAGGAGGGTTATAAATCCAAACTCTTCTTCTGTCTTCTTTCTCTCCTTTTATTTCTTCAGCCTTCTCATTTAACTAGGGCAAGATTAAGTTAGCGCAGGGCTTGTAGCATGTATTAAAAAGGACCCTAATTTTTTTTTAAAATACACATAAATATGAAAACAAATTATTGACTTAGGGGTACTGTGTGGTTTCCGGGCTGTATGGCCATGTTCTAGCAGCATTCTCTCCTGACGTTTCGCCTGCATCTGTGGCTGGCATCTTCAGAGGATCTGATAGTAGGAAAGCAAAGCACCCTGACCTATTGACCTTGCTATCTTCATTGTTACTCACAGTTATATATACTCCACTTGCTTTCCTTTCCTACTATCAGATACTCTGAAGATGCCAGCCACAGATGCAGGCGAAACGTCAGGAGAGAATGCTGCTAGGACACGGCCATACAGCCCGGAAACCACACGGCACCCCAGTGATTCCGGCCGTGAAAGCCTTCGACAATACAAATTATTGACTTACATAGGCAAATAATTCATTTTTTTCATTTGCTTTACAGCCAGTTATTATGACAAATGCTTGACATTTCAGTAATACCACTACTTATATGTATGCGTCAATTTCAAACGTCAGAAGTAAGAAAACTATAATTTAAAAGTTACACTTTGTAGATTTAGCACGAGCTCCCCCGACCTGTAAACAACAGCACTGCCAGATCATGAAAGTACGGTGAGAATGTAATAATTGTGTTGGGGGAAAAAAGGTTTCTAAACAGAATGGAAAGTTATATTAAACCAGGAAATACCTAGAAGATAATAACAGTAATATCAGTAACTGTATAGTAATGATTTTGAAAATCATTATTATCTTTGCACGGAGCATTTTACCTTTTAATAGAATATCATTTTTTTATAAATACGCTGACTTTTAAGTTCCCAGAACTGTAATTAAGTTTAGATTTGTTCACTGTTATTATTTTTATTCTTGTTTCATATTATTTCATATAGATGTCTCTGTTATTAATGAAAAGCTTTGAAGATTATATATATATTCTGCTTTCTCCAGTCACTTCCATGCTGTGTGGTGTGATGCCCAATTACCCACAGCAGTCTGTTGCCGGCCCTCGCTCTGCTCTGGCGTGAAAAGTTGCACCGGAAATGCTCTGGCTTTCCCTGGGTGATCGGCACCTGTTCATATCTTACAGGAACATGCAGTGGTGGGATCCAAAATTTTTAGTAACAGGTTCCCATGGTGGTGGGATTCAAACTGTGGTGTAGCGCCAATGGGGCTGGGCAGGAAATGACGGGGGCGTGGCCAGGCATTCCAGGGGCGGGGCATTCCTGGGCAGGGCTGTGGCAAGGATGCAGCCGCTGCGCCGGTCCTTGGGCGGGAAACAAATGCACGCAGGTACAGGCTGCCACGCACCTCCTGCTAGACTGCTTCAAGTTCCGCGCGCTACTGCTGAGAGGAGGGGCATAACTAAGGCAAAAATCACGTGGCAAAATCACCAATTAGTCACCCCCTCTCAGCACACACGAATAATTAGTAACCTACTCTCGGGAACCTGTGAGAACCTGCTGGATCCCACCTCTGGGAACATGCAATAACATCCCAGATAAAATGCCACTACGCCACAATATGAGCGAGTGGCGTAAATCCCCATTTTGGCCTGCTTAAAGTTATGAAGTCATGCTTGCCACTGATGTTAAGCTCAAATGCATAATGCTCAAGCTCAAACGGGAGCAGCAGAGGCGTAGTGGTTAAGAGCAGGGCATTCTAATCTGGAGGAACCGGGTTTGATTCCCCGCTCTGCTGCCTGAGCTGTGGAGGCTTATCTGGGGAATTCAGATTAGCCTGTGCACTCCCACACATGCCAGCTGGGTGGCCTTGGGCTAGTCACAGCTTTTCGGAGCTCTCTCAGCCCCACCCACCTCACAGGGTGTTTGTTGTAAGGGGGGAAGGGAAAGGAGATTGCAAGTCCCTTATAGGAGAGAAAGGGGAGGGATATAAATCCAACTCTTCTTCTTCTTCTTCTTCTTCTTCTTCTTCTTCTTCTTCTTCTTCTTCTTCTTCTTCTTCTTCTTCTTCTTCTTCTTCTTCTTCTTCTTCTTCTTCTTCTTCTTCTTCTTCTTCTTCTTCTTCTTCTTCTTCTTCTTCTTCTTCTCAGTTGTTGGATGTGGGTATTTTGAAGCATAGAGGAAGTGAAGACGATGTTCCGTGTGCTTCTCTGCTTAATATCCACCCCAAATGCTTTTCTCACTTTTTTTGGGTTTCAAATACTTGGAATTCCACTTAACACATCTCTGGTTTTGCTCCTGTGTTGAGTGTGGAGGTGGTAATAGGCCCACTATTGCAGGAAACCTAGTAAGCCCAACTACATTTCCAAAGCAGAATGGTGCTTTCCTGCTTTCCTTTCCCACCGCAGCCCACTGATCTCCACGGAAGGCTGCTCTTAGGAAGTCAGTGGATCCTGAAGAGTGATATGCGGGTAGATCTCCAGCAGAAATTAGGAATAGGTGGAAATGGCCAGTTTAGTCTGGATCCAGTCCTACATCTTAAGAAGCTTTTTCTTCTTTTTGTCTCCGAAGGGTTGTCCTGAGAGGGGCAAAATCCCGAGTGGAAAAAGAAAAATAAGGTCTTGGCTACTTACCAGAAGTTCTGATCATAGAGTGCCTGACCATCCCTAGAGCGACCCAGAATTGACAAGGGTAGTTCTAGCAAATGTCAGAAGCTCTGGAAATTGTAGAGCTACACTAGACACTTCGGGGTAACTCTAGGAATTGTCAGGGACTCGATGGTCAGAATTTCCTACAAGTACCGAAAGCCTTTTCTTTTTAATTTTTCTCCCCAGGATGATTATACCCCCTTTGGCTTCCTTTCCTGCTTGCCAGTCAGTCGAGCATTGGCAGGCAAACGGGAACCTCAGTTGTTGGGAGTATATCAGGCTGACCAGACGTCCCGCTTTTGGCGGGACAGTCCCGCCTTCAAACAATTTGTCCCACGTTCCACAGGTTATCTCAATGGTCCCGAATTTTGGGAGGCTGCCGCACTGCCTTCTGGGGCGCAAGGCAGTGCGGCAGCCTCCTCACAAGGAAGGCTATTAGGAGCACAGTTTTCTGGGGCTTGCCATTTCTCATTTCCTCTGTCACAGGGTGGGAAGCTGCAGCCTCTAAAAGGCAGTAAGGCCTGCAAGGCCATAAAGATACATACGCGATACAAGGCCACCTATCACTCCTGTCCTCAAAGTTTACAAAGTTGTGCTGCATCTCATCTGGTCACCTTAGAGTATATTGTATGTGAAGTCCAATTCAATCTGAAATAAGAAACAATTAAGCACTACACTACGCTGATTGTAAGAAATTACATTCGGGGAGGGTGGAAGGCCTTTTGGATTGAGCTGTACACATTTGCCTGTAACATCGAAACTGACCCTCAGACAGTGTGTTCGCAGCAATCGACTCCCCAGCTGTGTCTCCATTTTATTTTCGTTCCTGTGCTTGGTTGCGGATTTATCTTCATCTGCTTGCCATTAAAAGAACTCACACCAAATGCTGTGAAATTATACAAGGCTAATAATTCAAGGCTCCAAGCTACAGATAATTTTTTTGTAAGCTCTTAAATTAAAGTGTTCTTAATAACACTCAATGGCACATTTAATTTACAGTATACTTCCATGAGTAATGATGGTATTTGAAAGCGATACAATTAATTAAAGAACACACATTAGAATTTGATGGCTACAAGCAAAAGAAGGTAGATTTCTCCACTCGGCTCATTATTTATCTCCATCACTGCAAGAAAACCAAAGGTTCCTGAATGGTGTTGAAGAATAAGGTAACTTCATGCCCATTTATTGGATTGTTTACATTCTAGCAGTAGATTTGGGTTGTTTTCTCTTGGATTGATTTTAGACCAGGGGTCTCCAACCTTTTTGAGCTGTGGGCAGTGGCTTAGTCAATAGTCTAGACATTTGGTAAAATTCATAAAATTATCTGTATGCCTGAATAAGACAAATAACATATTCAGGTATACCCGAATATTCGGATATACCCGAAAAATTCAGGTCCGTCTGATTTTTTTTTTGTATTTTGTGTGTTTTTCATGTTTTGCCCTGCAGGGGATGAATTTTTAAAGCTAGCAGCACCAAAATTTCAGGATATCATTCAAAGACTGTCCTAATGACACCACCTAGGTTTGGCGGAGATTGGTTGAGGGGGCCCAAACGGGGTGCCCCATCCCCCATTGTTCTCAAGGGGAGCTAATGGGATGGGGGCTACCCTTTTGAGGGTCCATAACTTTGGGCCCCCTGAACCAAACTTTACAAACCTCAGTTGTTATAATCAGGATGGTCTCTGGATGATATCCTGAAAATTTGGTGCCGCTATTGTAGTAATGCACCGCTGACCCAGCAGCACCGTGGTCGAGCGCTGGAACACCTACGCTCCTACGGCCTTCTGGTCGCACCGCACCCCCACTCCTCATCCCCCTATGAGTCACGGGTCATGAACTGTCTGGCTCAGTCATCGGGCGCAGGGACCAATGGTCTTGCCCCCCAGGTGAGGATGATTAGCCCTTGTGACGCTTACGCTCCTCTCCGCACGAAGCCAGGTGAGATCATGCATCACATGATGATCTCCCGACCTCCCCGCCTCCCCGAAACTCCCTCCGCTCCTCCCTTCTACACGCCCCCGAGTAGAATCACAATGGGAAAAGGTGCCAGGAACCAGCATCGCTGGAGACTCGCTAGGCGAACATGACGTGACCTCCGCTGGCTACCCGCTGGCTGGCTGCATCTCCACCAGATGTTATCTCCGCCTCGCTCCTCGCTCTTGGCGCCTGACCACGCGGGTCGCACTTCGCTGGTGCCGGGGAACCCGGAATCCTCGAACCTCCACCCTGCTCACCGTCAGCCTGGGAAAGGGTCGCTGCACCGGTCCGGCTGGATCGGGCGCGATCCAGGGACTCACCGCTTCGTATCAGCCATGGCCCGCTGGATTGGCTTATCCAGGGACTCGGAACCTAGGACACTCTCTCGTCCGGGACGAACACCGGTGAGTATGGGAGCTTGCAAAGCAGGGCTTATGACAAGCACGCTAATCCAACTGAAAGTTTACGCAATGCGCAGGGTCTCCTCAGAAGAGAGGGGAGCTGGCGCAAATTGGTTGGAGGAGATTGAAGCTCAATGTCCATGGTGTACCCAGAAGGGGGACATTGAATCTTTAAGGACTGTGGTTATTCGGGCGCGACTCTTTCAAGCATTGCGAGCCTCGCTACCGATGTCACTCGCTACTGACGGAGACAATGTTATGTCGCCATCAGCCTGCAGACCTATGGCTCCCCTTGCTGTAGGCCGCCTCCTTTTCTCGATCTTTTCACCTTCAATTTCAACCCCGAATTTTCTATCCGCTAAATTGACGCCTTCTGTCCTCCTTCTGCCCCCCCCCTTGCTCC
Organism: Sphaerodactylus townsendi; assembly: GCF_021028975.2. NCBI lineage: Eukaryota > Metazoa > Chordata > Lepidosauria > Squamata > Sphaerodactylidae > Sphaerodactylus > Sphaerodactylus townsendi. The sequence continues at coordinate 12,047,417 of NC_059428.1, read as the reverse complement.
TCCTCCGCCCCATTTAAATTCTCCGCTGCTCAGTCAGCCCCTTGTTCGCCACTTTCATTCAAGCTACCGCGACTGGCCAGCTTAATGAATGGCTGGTTTCGAAAACCTCGCGAGAGCCGATAGCTTTCACGATCTGCAAAGAAAGAAACCTTGACGGAAGACGGTTTATATTCTCGCATTGTGCCCCGGCCCATTGTGCGAAAGCATCACTTCCCTGCTTTATAACATCCTCACTGAGTCTCGCGAAAGCGATGCGGACGAGGAATCACTAGCCCCTACGGAGAGGCATGCTAGAGGCAATCGCGAATCACTTAATGGTTCCATCTACTGGAAGACCACCTTCCGCGATGCTCCTGGAGCCCCGCACAATTTGTGATCTGGGAGATGAGTTCCGCCAGCAATGTTTAGCAGTCGGCCTCGGCGGCGCCACACCAAGACAGCTTTACGGCTCGGGATGCCTTCAGTAACCCCAACAATCAGATTGTCCTTGCCTGAGGCCACCACGTCGCTTCTGAGCAGCCATAAGGCGCTTGTCAAGGTCCCCACCCCACAGCCCATTACGAGCTCACCATACGCAAAGCCCCAAGAGCCCTATGCCGAAGCTTGTGAACAGGCTCCAGGAAGCCAAGAGGCAGGTAGATAGCCAAGAGGCCCAAAACGAAATTTCTTTGGCGCGCCGCTATGAGAACGCCCATCGAGTGCCGCGAGAGCAATCACGGCCTGGGCAAAGACCCTGAACTGGCCGACATGCTTAAGGCTTGCCAGACATCGGATCTTCCGCCCACCAAGCTAGCCTCCTCGGCCGCGAAAGCACCTAATCGCCAGGGGACAGCCTCAGGATGATTGCTTTAACTGCGCAGACCCGACACTTCCGGCGGAATGGCAGTTCCGGGGGGGCCTATAACCCCGAGCGAGGAGGGTCCTCCCCAAGAGGAGAAGGCCCACCCGTGCCGCCCACGATGCCAGAGAGGTTTCCATTGGAGAAGCTACCGCCCGCCGGGAACTCACCGGCCGCCTCCCCCAGCCCAGACCAAGGAGGAGAATATTAGAGCAGACCCAGACACCAAGGCTCCACGCTCCAAACTTCCACTCGTGGCATCTCGCCACGCGGCACTCCAGCCCATCTCCTCTGCTCCCCTTTATCGAGGTCCTTGTCGCCCCAACCCAGCATATGACCCTATCCCTGTCAAATTATTGGGCTGGTGCTGCCTAAGGCCTCCGCCGAGCAGGGAGTGTTCATCATTCCCCGGAGTAATCGGACTCCACGCATCTTCAGGGACCCATCCATCTCCAGATCTGGACGAACATCCCGCAGGAGTTGCTCCATCGAACCAGCTGCGACAAAGCTGACCTTCCGCCCCATGCGCCGCCCGCCGTCGGCTCCAATAAAGGCTTACAAGCCCCGCAGCCAACATGGCGCAGCCAGCACCACCATCGCGCAGTGGAAACATTCCATCGAAGCTCCCCGCCTGCATCTGGAGCTCGCTATAGGGATGCATGTTTAAGGGCCTGGCAGACACCGGCGCTGATGTGACTGTCAATATCAGGACAGCCGAAAGTGGCCTGACCAGGCCTAATCGGTGTTTTGCCCGCGACATCTGGGGTGGAAACAAACCGGCGAGACGAAAGCATCCGGGCCACACGGTTCACAGCCCAGACTGGAGCGACAGCTCACGCCTACCGCCCGGAAAGACCCATGTTAATTCTGGGAAGAGGACTCCTCATGAGCCAGGTCAAAAACGACCTTAGTCTGGGATGGATAAATCCATCACGCAGGATCACTAATCCTGATTGTACCTCCGAATTGCTCTTCAACTTCCGGGCAAGGAAGCCGTGACTCTCTCCCCGCTCTCCTTCCATTCTTCAACCAAAGGGCAGGAGGGCCACCTGGCTGACTGGCCCTCCCTGGATAGAATCTGGGCTCCATCCTGGTACCGCAGCACTGCCAGGATAGGCCCCAGGTTAAAAGGAGGCTGCCGCACTAGCCCACTTCACAACCAGTTTGGGCTTCCAGTGGTCAAAGTGGTATTATAGCACCATCATCACTTCTAAGACGCTGGGTCAAACCGCCTTTAAGCGAGTGGCTTCAGCGGCTGCACTTCAAGATAATTCGGATACAAAATTTTTTAGCACCATCCAGCCCTTCTGCGCGGCCACCATGTCGTAAGTACATTTCCTTACAAGGAAAAACTCCCTCTGCATGTGGAGTCCTCTGCCTTCAACCGCCTTGAATGCTCTGCCTCTGACGCATTCCATCCCCCCCAGTAGCTCCAAAGCCCCTTTCGTACTACTGATTAAGCATGCATACCCATTACCCCCCCCAGGGTCCTCTTTCACCCCTGCCCTCCTGTCAAATAATTTTAAGAAAGAGGGATAGGCGCTCCCCCAGCAGAATCGTGATTAAAAGCAACCTTCAACTACACGCAGTCTGCAAAATAGCCTCACACATCAAACTCTAACTCAAAATAAAAACTCGATCTTGATCTCCCGCCACCATTTAGAACTGGCCTGGAAGGGACCCGCCCCTCCCATAACCTGGGAAGGTGTGTTTCAGTCCTTATTCCTACAGGCTCCTTGATCTGGCCATGACGGGCTGTGCCCATGGAATGGCCAGGAGGAAACTTCAACCCCTATCCCAGAGGATGGAACACATCTTCTCTCTTGAAGGATCCCTACCAGCGGCCTAACGGAACGCCGACGCCGCATTTCAGACGGTAAGTCCAAAGACCCGATGACCTGGGGAAACGCCAAAGCAACCGCCAGCCAAGCTCAAGAGCCGCTGCCAGCAAGGCCACCCCCGAGACACCCGAACCTCTGCCGCCTTTGCGTAATCATCACCGCCTAACTCGGGCAAGCCACCATCCTTGCTCTATGCTGCCTCCTGCCATGGCAATCGCCACCCCTGACGAAGCCACCAGACTAAACATCTGGGAGCTGCCGCTGCCAACGCCTTCATCTTTCTGCCTGGGCCAGTACCTAGGAGTCGAGTTTGCTAAGCTCCTGCCTGCTCCCCGCTTTGCAAAGCTCTGAGACTTCCTACGGAGTCTGGTTTAAGTCCCTTCATGAATGCTCACTGTGGGTGGCCCATGAGCGCTGACTGGGGACTCGGGTTGCCCAATCCCGCCGCTTTCTCCCTTATCACCAAGACTGTCGCTAATCACTTCAGTCCAACACCTGCGCCGCGATCGCCGGCGCAATAACCAAGGAGCCGCACTCCAGGCCTATTCATCGGCTCGCCAATTTGAATCGTAATGCATGGAGGACATTCCCCCCCGCATTCTGGGAACATCCTGCCCCCCTGGCGGTTGGTTCTGGACCTTATGGTGAAAGAACTTTCACCATATCCCCGCCCGCTCTACCGACCCTGCTGCCTCAGCCAGCCACCATTGTTCTACCTCAGGCTCTTTCCAGGAGCCCGGCACCGGCTGGCCAAAATACGCCCGCCTGGGTTCTCGATCCCTCTCCTGCCGGAGCTTTGCACGCCGTTGCCCTTCTACAGCCGAATCGCTTCCCTCAAGGGTTTCCTAGTGGTCCCTGACCGCCTCCTTACAATGCTAAGACTATTACCGCCGGCCTTGTGCCCTTGCTATTCATCACCTCCACCGGCCTGATGCCCTAGCCTTCGAGCAACAGGAACTTCGCTGTTTAATTCTAGATAATCGTGTGGTCGCTATTGATTACTTGCTGCTATTACATCACCAAGGTTGTATACGTACAATATGTGTTGTTTTAATCTCTGATAACTCCCAATTGATTCATATGAAAGCGGAATTGCGCTGTATCCAAATCTAAAGTATGATGTATTGCTCCCCATTGGTGGTCAGTCTCTGAGCTGGCTGCCGAGGGATGGTTGAGTGCTATCGCATAGCTCTCCAGACATTGTTTGATTGTATGCCTCATCGCCGTGGGTCTTGTTTCGCTCAATGTGTATCTAATATTGCCTGTAACGGTGTAGCAGGGCTCCCTCGACTTTCCCGCCCGCGAACCAAGTTCTAATGTTGCACAAGCAGCTCGTCAACTTCGACTACAACAGCGGAGGGACAAGCGCCCCTAAATTTCTCAGCATTTCGCCCTCCTAAAATGTAAAAGGAGGGAGATGTAGAATGCACGCTGACTCAGCAGCACCGCGGTCGTAGCTGGAACACGTGACGCCTTACCGCCTTCTGGTCGCACCGCACTCCCCACTCAACCCCCCCTATGAGCCGTCGCGAACTGTTCGCTCAATACCGGGCGCAGGGGACAATGGTCTTGCCCCCCAGGTGAGGATTAGTTCAGATGCTTACGCCCTTCTCCTCAAGACGTAGCCAGGTGAGATCATGCATCACATGATGATCTCCACTCCTCTCGCCTCCCCGAAACTCCTCCGCTCCTCCCTTCTACACTGATAGAATCACAACAATAAAAGGTTGCGAAACCAGCACGCTGGAGGTTCCAGAACACGGACCTCCACGCCCTCCGCCCGCTGGCTATATCTCCACCAGATGTTATCTCCGCGTCTCGTCTCGTTCTTGCGCTGACCACGTGGGTCGACTTCAGCTATCTTTAAAAGTGCACCCCTGACAGACACCCCAAGAAATTGCTCAAGATTCTCTGCTCTGCAGTGCTTCAGCTCCATTGTAGCCAATGGGGAATTTCTGAGTGTGTAAGCAGGCTGCACATTTTTGAAAATAGAGGCACCAGACTTTCAAGGTGATTCCAGGAGGCCCTCCTGGTAATAGCATCCAGGCTTGGTGAACTTTGCTTCTGGGGGTTCTATTTTATGGGCCCCCAAAGGGCTTATTTTGTTTTCCCACTCTTGCACACGAAGCCTGCACATGAAGGCTGAGTTCTCTCAGAACTCTCTCAACCTGCCCCCCCCGTCCCCAGGAGCAAAGTCTAGGGTTGCTATGCAGCCAATGGCAAAGCATCTCTGAATGTCTCTCAGTTTGAAAATGCTGCGGGGTTGCCATAGTTGGTAGCTGCTTGACACCACTAAGAAATCATGGGCCGTTTCCGCACAGCCACAATGGGGGTTGGGTCAGCGTACATAACGCCGACCCAACCCCCCCGGGACCGTTCGCACGAACAGTCCCGGTTGCAACGGGGAGGACGGCGCAGCATCCGCACAGGCTGCGCCATCCCCCAAACGCCGTACCGTGTCCTCCAGCCTCCGGGGCGTCGCACAGGCCAGGGAACATGCCCCCCTGCCCTGCACGACAGCCGGAAGTCGCAGGGCAGGGGGGCGTGTCCCCTGGCCTGTGCGATGCGCCGGAGGCCAGAGGACATGGCACAGCGTTTGGGAAAGGGGAGGGAGAATGGCACCTTCCAGCCGCTGTTTCCCAAAAACCTCGCTGGGGAAGCGAGGTCGGGAAACAGTGGCTTCACAGCACCTGCGCCCCCCATGCAAACAGCTCCCTGGGGACAGCATTTTTGCCATCCCCAGGGTGCTGTTTATGGCCCATGCGGAAAGGGCCGTAGTTCTTTATTAAGTGCTGTTTAGGATCCACAATTCTGCCTGCAGTTCAATGCAGACCCAAGTAGCATGGGAAGGTCATAGTGCAGAACCACTTTAGGTGATAGGGTAAGTAGCTGATCTATATAGTTTGCTCCTGAGCTTCCAGAGGGCCTAGGCCCCAAGTGAACCCCATTTTGAACTTCATCCCATCTTCAGGCATGGCACTCCTGCTTTCACAGTCTAACGTGCTTGACGGATTGTATTATGCACTCCTTAGTTTTAAAAAATTGCAACCCATTCCAGGGCGAGGAAAAAACATTTGAATACACAAATAGCTCTAAATGGTCTCTGCGGCGCAATCAAGAGTGACACAAAAGCCAGCCCGAACAATACGACAGCCAATTTGTAACGCTTGATGATGAAACCGAGTGAAAATGATTACAAATGTTTGCATAATGATGAACACTTATTTATGCTCTTGCAAATGATCACATTTGTTTTTCGCACACACGACGGCTGCGTCCCTGCCAACATTCAACAGATGGAAACAGGGACAATCGTGTACGGTTCGAAACAGTGCCGCTCTCATGCTCAGGAGGTAGGTCTGACTGGAATGAGGGACTGGAATTCCATCTGATCGGAATGGTGGACATGTCAGACGGCCATTAAAAAAAAAAGCAGCCGTGGGAAAACCTGATGGCTCATGGGATGGGAAAGTTTAACACTTTCTGGAACATGTCCGAAGGAGGGAAGTGAAGATGATGAGGGGTCTGAAGAGCAAAATGTATGAGGAAAGTAGCTGATCAGAGTGAGGTGGACCGACTGCTCTCATGGTGCAGGGAAAATAACCTGGTTCTTAATACTAACAAGACAAAGGAGCTTATAGTGGACTATAGAAGGAATAGCTCAGAAATTCAGCCGACTATAAATGGAGATCAAGTAGAGCAGGTGGCTAGTTTTAAATTTCTGGGCGTTATGATTAAAGAGGACTTGACCTGGGGCGTACAGACTGCCGCGGTGGTTAAGAAGGCCCAGCAAAGACTGTACTATCTGAGACTTTTAAGGAAACAACAACTGAATGGAAAACTCCTGGTGTCCTTTTTACCACTGTGTTATAGAGAGTGTCTTAACCTACTGCATCTGTGTATGGTTCTCCAGTTGCACAGTGGCAGATAGAAAGGCGCTCCAAAGGGTGATCACTACTGCACAGAGGATTATTATTATTATTATTTATTTAATTTATTATACCGCCCTATCCCCGAAGGGCTCAGGGCGGTGAACAATATAATACCATATATAAAACATACAGTTGAATTAAAATAAGCATATTCTAAAAACAGTATCCCACAAAAACCCGCATACAACCCGCCCAGAAAGCACAGTGGGTCCCAAAGATGTTAGGGGCCCCTATATGGCAGAGGGGGAGGGAGGGTCTCAGCGGCTGGTCTCTCCAAAGGCCCGGTGGAACAATTCAGTCTTGCAGGCCCTGCGGAACTCTCCAAGGTCCCGCAGGGTCCGGACAGCTGGTGGTAAAGTGTTCCCCCAGGCTGGGGCCAGAGCCGTAAAGGCCCTGGCCCGAGTGGGAGGCTGAAGCCGCATCATGGAGGGGCCCGGGATCTCCAGTAGATTGGCCTCTGCAGAACGCAGAGGTCGATTTGGGACATATGGGGTAATGCGGTCCTGAAGGTACGAGGGCTGCCCTCTCCCCTCCTTGGAAGAACTCTATAATTCCCGAAGCCTAAAGAAAGCCCAAAATATTCTGAGAGACCCGTCTCATCCAGCACACTCTCTTTTTGAACTGTTACCATCCGGCAGACGATACAGGTCCATCAAAACTAGGACAAAGAGGCTTAGAGACAGCTTCTACCCTAGAGCTGTGGCTATGCTAAACTCTGCAGCTTCGTGTTGATGTGTTTGGGGCTGTGTAGGGATGGGTGGAGGAAGGGGAAAGTGAGGATGGGGTATGAGTCTGAAATTGTGTGCACCGAGGAATGCTGCTGTAAATTTCGTTGTGCGTGCACAATGACAATAAAAATGCTTATGCTTATGCTAAAGAAAGGTTGAAGGAGGGTCACCTGACAGCAAGGCTGATTCTGTGAACTTATACTTCTTGATACTTCAATATCTTTTCTAGCTCTTTCGGGGCTGCCCTTCCAAGTTTCAATTTCCTTCTGATTTCTTGGTTGCAGTTCTCCCTTTTGGTAGATGATTGAGCCAAGGAATATAATATCTTTGACAATTTTAGTTTCTTCATTGTCAGCTCTTACAGCTGCGTCATTCTTCAATAGAGACTACTTTTATTTATTTATTTATTTTTGAGTTTTTTTATACCGCCCCACCCCCAAAGGGCTCTGGGCGGTGAACAGCATAGTGATATAACATACAATTAAAACCCAGTTAAAATAAACAACAGCGATCAACATATAAAAACAGCGTCAGCAGTAAATCCTTAATAAAACCCTCCCAGAGGTGGGGGGAGGGGTCCCATAGATGGTAAAGGGACCCCAACACAAGAGGCTAAAATAGGGGAGCGGAGGGGAGGGGTGGGAGGGGGCGGGGGCACATCAACGGTCGGACACTCCAAAAACCCGGTGGAACAACTCCATCTTACAGGCCCTGCGGAACTCACCGAGGTCCCGCAGGGCCCGGACAGCTGGAGGAAGAGCGTTCCACCAGGCAGGGGCAGGGCCGCATCATTTTGTCTTTCAGATGTTCAGTTGTAACCCTGCTTGGGCACTCTAACCATTATCAGTAATAGTTTCAAACCTCCACTCTTTTCTGCCACTAAGGTGATGTCGTCTGCATATCTCGAACTTGGTGATGTATGACTAAAGATCAAGCCAGGCTGGCAGAATCCATGTTCTTTTAAGTACTGTGTGCATTTTCCTAATGACTCACAAGCGTCACACTGATTTCCAGATTGGTTTTAAATGGCACGCCCCAGGTACGGCACGGCCAGCTTTGCAAATGGAACACCTTCATCGCTTCCTGATCAAACATGGCTTCCCCTCCTGCTAATGGCTCCCACCACTGCAGGGAAAACAATTCCGCTCCCCGATTAGCCATCTGCTGAGGTTCCCTACCAATTAGGGGGAGGGTCTCTCCTCTTAATGTGTCCGTAAGTGTATTGATCAGCTGTAAATTCATCATCATCACCTGATCCTTGAGCTCTCTGAATAATGCACTGTAGGCTGTAATATTGTATACTAGTTTTTTTTAAAGGATAAATACTCAGCTTCTCCTAATTCAGAAATGGGAGCTCGACTTCAAAAGGAAAGCTCGTGAGCAGAGAAAGGTGAGATCTTAGCACAGTGGTTCTCCCAGAATAGTCCTTGTCTAAGTCGCCACTGCCTCCTGCTCTATCATCCCTTCTCCTCACAGAAGCTTGGGTATAGAGCTTTGTGGAGGACACCCTATCTTGCTGCAATGTGCAAGGATAGACCACAGAGGTGGAATCCAGAAGGTTCTCACCAGTTCCCGAGAGTGGGTTACTAATTATTTGTGTGTGCCAAGAGGGGGTTACTAATTGGGTCTGCTTTTCCGTTAGAAATTCCATTAGGTCCAAAAATCATGAAGTCCTGTTGTTTCCTATGTGGCTGGTTAGCGAAGGTAGAAAACGGGATAATTCTCCCTGTTGGGCTGTTTTAAAAACATGTTTTAGAAATATGGTCAAGTTCCTTGTCTAAGGAAAGTCTCCTTCTTTTGATTTCTAGAAACAAAATTAAGTATTTGAAAGTATTAAGTATTTGACAGGCAGTCAATTAGAGGAGAAGTAGTTGTTTCTGTTGGCAGTAGACGATAGGACTTGCTATAATGAGTTTAAATTATGGACAGAAAGATACCAGCTGGAAATTAGGAACTTTTTTTACAGTAAGAGTTTTTTACAGTAACAGAGAAATTATTAATGCCCCGACCCCGGAATGCCTGATCACGCCCCCGTCGTGCCCCACCCAGCCCCATTGGCGCTACGCCACAGTTTGAATCCCACCACCATGGGAACCTGTTAGTAAAATTTTTGAATCCCACCCCTGATAGGCCAGCCTTGTAGCAGAAGCCAATAATGGCTGTGGCCAAGCAAACTTGGCCCTCCAACTGTCCCAGGGTCAAGGCAAGAGCTGGTCCTTCATGCTCACACTCAGGAGCTGGGGATGGAGAGGATTTCTAGCCCCCGAGGAAGTCTGATGAGAGTGGCAGCGGAAATACTGGTGAGAGGAAAAGGGGGAGTAACCGGAGCACACACCAACGTCAACCCAGTGCGCTATGTCCCTCCCAGTGATGTCCAGAAGTTACATCAATGCACCCATTTGATTCTGGCAGGTTGCCCTCTGCGCCTTTATTGCTCCTAGGGGGATTATACTCCCATCCTGGAGCTGGAGGAGCTAATGTTGGCCCTTTCCCCACTTACGGTTCGCTGCGTGCTACTCTCCCCAAATAGCGCATGGTCCAGTGGCGCTCCCCACGAGTCCGGGCGGCGACAACGCAGCCACCCGACTCTGCACTCTCACGTCCCTTCAGCGCGTGTCATTTCTGGCGCTGAAGAAACGGCACCTTATAAGAACATAAGAACATAAGAACATAAGAACAAGCCAGCTGGATCAGACCAAATGGGGGGGTGGGGGGGGGGGGGGGTGGGGGGGGGGGGGGGTGGGGGGGGGGGGGGGTGGGGGGGGGGGGGGGTGGGGGGGGGGGGGGGTGGGGGGGGGGGGGGGTGGGGGGGGGGGGGGGTGGGGGGGGGGGGGGGTGGGGGGGGGGGGGGGTGGGGGGGGGGGGGGGTGGGGGGGGGGGGGGGTGGGGGGGGGGGGGGGTGGGGGGGGGGGGGGGTGGGGGGGGGGGGGGGTGGGGGGGGGGGGGGGTGGGGGGGGGGGGGGGTGGGGGGGGGGGGGGGTGGGGGGGGGGGGGGGTGGGGGGGGGGGGGGGTGGGGGGGGGGGGGGGTGGGGGGGGGGGGGGGTGGGGGGGGGGGGGGGTGGGGGGGGGGGGGGGTGGGGGGGGGGGGGGGTGGGGGGGGGGGGGGGTGGGGGGGGGGGGGGGTGGGGGGGGGGGGGGGTGGGGGGGGGGGGGGGTGGGGGGGGGGGGGGGTGGGGGGGGGGGGGGGTGGGGGGGGGGGGGGGTGGGGGGGGGGGGGGGTGGGGGGGGGGGGGGGTGGGGGGGGGGGGGGGTGGGGGGGGGGGGGGGTGGGGGGGGGGGGGGGTGGGGGGGGGGGGGGGTGGGGGGGGGGGGGGGTGGGGGGGGGGGGGGGTGGGGGGGGGGGGGGGTGGGGGGGGGGGGGGGTGGGGGGGGGGGGGGGTGGGGGGGGGGGGGGGTGGGGGGGGGGGGGGGTGGGGGGGGGGGGGGGTGGGGGGGGGGGGGGGTGGGGGGGGGGGGGGGTGGGGGGGGGGGGGGGTGGGGGGGGGGGGGGGTGGGGGGGGGGGGGGGTGGGGGGGGGGGGGGGTGGGGGGGGGGGGGGGTGGGGGGGGGGGGGGGTGGGGGGGGGGGGGGGTGGGGGGGGGGGGGGGTGGGGGGGGGGGGGGGTGGGGGGGGGGGGGGGTGGGGGGGGGGGGGGGTGGGGGGGGGGGGGGGTGGGGGGGGGGGGGGGTGGGGGGGGGGGGGGGTGGGGGGGGGGGGGGGTGGGGGGGGGGGGGGGTGGGGGGGGGGGGGGGTGGGGGGGGGGGGGGGTGGGGGGGGGGGGGGGTGGGGGGGGGGGGGGGTGGGGGGGGGGGGGGGTGGGGGGGGGGGGGGGTGGGGGGGGGGGGGGGTGGGGGGGGGGGGGGGTGGGGGGGGGGGGGGGTGGGGGGGGGGGGGGGTGGGGGGGGGGGGGGGTGGGGGGGGGGGGGGGTGGGGGGGGGGGGGGGTGGGGGGGGGGGGGGGTGGGGGGGGGGGGGGGTGGGGGGGGGGGGGGGTGGGGGGGGGGGGGGGTGGGGGGGGGGGGGGGTGGGGGGGGGGGGGGGTGGGGGGGGGGGGGGGTGGGGGGGGGGGGGGGTGGGGGGGGGGGGGGGTGGGGGGGGGGGGGGGTGGGGGGGGGGGGGGGTGGGGGGGGGGGGGGGTGGGGGGGGGGGGGGGTGGGGGGGGGGGGGGGTGGGGGGGGGGGGGGGTGGGGGGGGGGGGGGGTGGGGGGGGGGGGGGGTGGGGGGGGGGGGGGGTGGGGGGGGGGGGGGGTGGGGGGGGGGGGGGGTGGGGGGGGGGGGGGGTGGGGGGGGGGGGGGGTGGGGGGGGGGGGGGGTGGGGGGGGGGGGGGGTGGGGGGGGGGGGGGGTGGGGGGGGGGGGGGGTGGGGGGGGGGGGGGGTGGGGGGGGGGGGGGGTGGGGGGGGGGGGGGGTGGGGGGGGGGGGGGGTGGGGGGGGGGGGGGGTGGGGGGGGGGGGGGGTGGGGGGGGGGGGGGGTGGGGGGGGGGGGGGGTGGGGGGGGGGGGGGGTGGGGGGGGGGGGGGGTGGGGGGGGGGGGGGGTGGGGGGGGGGGGGGGTGGGGGGGGGGGGGGGTGGGGGGGGGGGGGGGTGGGGGGGGGGGGGGGTGGGGGGGGGGGGGGGTGGGGGGGGGGGGGGGTGGGGGGGGGGGGGGGTGGGGGGGGGGGGGGGTGGGGGGGGGGGGGGGTGGGGGGGGGGGGGGGTGGGGGGGGGGGGGGGTGGGGGGGGGGGGGGGTGGGGGGGGGGGGGGGTGGGGGGGGGGGGGGGTGGGGGGGGGGGGGGGTGGGGGGGGGGGGGGGTGGGGGGGGGGGGGGGTGGGGGGGGGGGGGGGTGGGGGGGGGGGGGGGTGGGGGGGGGGGGGGGTGGGGGGGGGGGGGGGTGGGGGGGGGGGGGGGTGGGGGGGGGGGGGGGTGGGGGGGGGGGGGGGTGGGGGGGGGGGGGGGTGGGGGGGGGGGGGGGTGGGGGGGGGGGGGGGTGGGGGGGGGGGGGGGTGGGGGGGGGGGGGGGTGGGGGGGGGGGGGGGTGGGGGGGGGGGGGGGTGGGGGGGGGGGGGGGTGGGGGGGGGGGGGGGTGGGGGGGGGGGGGGGTGGGGGGGGGGGGGGGTGGGGGGGGGGGGGGGTGGGGGGGGGGGGGGGTGGGGGGGGGGGGGGGTGGGGGGGGGGGGGGGTGGGGGGGGGGGGGGGTGGGGGGGGGGGGGGGTGGGGGGGGGGGGGGGTGGGGGGGGGGGGGGGTGGGGGGGGGGGGGGGTGGGGGGGGGGGGGGGTGGGGGGGGGGGGGGGTGGGGGGGGGGGGGGGTGGGGGGGGGGGGGGGTGGGGGGGGGGGGGGGTGGGGGGGGGGGGGGGTGGGGGGGGGGGGGGGTGGGGGGGGGGGGGGGTGGGGGGGGGGGGGGGTGGGGGGGGGGGGGGGTGGGGGGGGGGGGGGGTGGGGGGGGGGGGGGGTGGGGGGGGGGGGGGGTGGGGGGGGGGGGGGGTGGGGGGGGGGGGGGGTGGGGGGGGGGGGGGGTGGGGGGGGGGGGGGGTGGGGGGGGGGGGGGGTGGGGGGGGGGGGGGGTGGGGGGGGGGGGGGGTGGGGGGGGGGGGGGGTGGGGGGGGGGGGGGGTGGGGGGGGGGGGGGGTGGGGGGGGGGGGGGGTGGGGGGGGGGGGGGGTGGGGGGGGGGGGGGGTGGGGGGGGGGGGGGGTGGGGGGGGGGGGGGGTGGGGGGGGGGGGGGGTGGGGGGGGGGGGGGGTGGGGGGGGGGGGGGGTGGGGGGGGGGGGGGGTGGGGGGGGGGGGGGGTGGGGGGGGGGGGGGGTGGGGGGGGGGGGGGGTGGGGGGGGGGGGGGGTGGGGGGGGGGGGGGGTGGGGGGGGGGGGGGGTGGGGGGGGGGGGGGGTGGGGGGGGGGGGGGGTGGGGGGGGGGGGGGGTGGGGGGGGGGGGGGGTGGGGGGGGGGGGGGGTGGGGGGGGGGGGGGGTGGGGGGGGGGGGGGGTGGGGGGGGGGGGGGGTGGGGGGGGGGGGGGGTGGGGGGGGGGGGGGGTGGGGGGGGGGGGGGGTGGGGGGGGGGGGGGGTGGGGGGGGGGGGGGGTGGGGGGGGGGGGGGGTGGGGGGGGGGGGGGGTGGGGGGGGGGGGGGGTGGGGGGGGGGGGGGGTGGGGGGGGGGGGGGGTGGGGGGGGGGGGGGGTGGGGGGGGGGGGGGGTGGGGGGGGGGGGGGGTGGGGGGGGGGGGGGGTGGGGGGGGGGGGGGGTGGGGGGGGGGGGGGGTGGGGGGGGGGGGGGGTGGGGGGGGGGGGGGGTGGGGGGGGGGGGGGGTGGGGGGGGGGGGGGGTGGGGGGGGGGGGGGGTGGGGGGGGGGGGGGGTGGGGGGGGGGGGGGGTGGGGGGGGGGGGGGGTGGGGGGGGGGGGGGGTGGGGGGGGGGGGGGGTGGGGGGGGGGGGGGGTGGGGGGGGGGGGGGGTGGGGGGGGGGGGGGGTGGGGGGGGGGGGGGGTGGGGGGGGGGGGGGGTGGGGGGGGGGGGGGGTGGGGGGGGGGGGGGGTGGGGGGGGGGGGGGGTGGGGGGGGGGGGGGGTGGGGGGGGGGGGGGGTGGGGGGGGGGGGGGGTGGGGGGGGGGGGGGGTGGGGGGGGGGGGGGGTGGGGGGGGGGGGGGGTGGGGGGGGGGGGGGGTGGGGGGGGGGGGGGGTGGGGGGGGGGGGGGGTGGGGGGGGGGGGGGGTGGGGGGGGGGGGGGGTGGGGGGGGGGGGGGGTGGGGGGGGGGGGGGGTGGGGGGGGGGGGGGGTGGGGGGGGGGGGGGGTGGGGGGGGGGGGGGGTGGGGGGGGGGGGGGGTGGGGGGGGGGGGGGGTGGGGGGGGGGGGGGGTGGGGGGGGGGGGGGGTGGGGGGGGGGGGGGGTGGGGGGGGGGGGGGGTGGGGGGGGGGGGGGGTGGGGGGGGGGGGGGGTGGGGGGGGGGGGGGGTGGGGGGGGGGGGGGGTGGGGGGGGGGGGGGGTGGGGGGGGGGGGGGGTGGGGGGGGGGGGGGGTGGGGGGGGGGGGGGGTGGGGGGGGGGGGGGGTGGGGGGGGGGGGGGGTGGGGGGGGGGGGGGGTGGGGGGGGGGGGGGGTGGGGGGGGGGGGGGGTGGGGGGGGGGGGGGGTGGGGGGGGGGGGGGGTGGGGGGGGGGGGGGGTGGGGGGGGGGGGGGGTGGGGGGGGGGGGGGGTGGGGGGGGGGGGGGGTGGGGGGGGGGGGGGGTGGGGGGGGGGGGGGGTGGGGGGGGGGGGGGGTGGGGGGGGGGGGGGGTGGGGGGGGGGGGGGGTGGGGGGGGGGGGGGGTGGGGGGGGGGGGGGGTGGGGGGGGGGGGGGGTGGGGGGGGGGGGGGGTGGGGGGGGGGGGGGGTGGGGGGGGGGGGGGGTGGGGGGGGGGGGGGGTGGGGGGGGGGGGGGGTGGGGGGGGGGGGGGGTGGGGGGGGGGGGGGGTGGGGGGGGGGGGGGGTGGGGGGGGGGGGGGGTGGGGGGGGGGGGGGGTGGGGGGGGGGGGGGGTGGGGGGGGGGGGGGGTGGGGGGGGGGGGGGGTGGGGGGGGGGGGGGGTGGGGGGGGGGGGGGGTGGGGGGGGGGGGGGGTGGGGGGGGGGGGGGGTGGGGGGGGGGGGGGGTGGGGGGGGGGGGGGGTGGGGGGGGGGGGGGGTGGGGGGGGGGGGGGGTGGGGGGGGGGGGGGGTGGGGGGGGGGGGGGGTGGGGGGGGGGGGGGGTGGGGGGGGGGGGGGGTGGGGGGGGGGGGGGGTGGGGGGGGGGGGGGGTGGGGGGGGGGGGGGGTGGGGGGGGGGGGGGGTGGGGGGGGGGGGGGGTGGGGGGGGGGGGGGGTGGGGGGGGGGGGGGGTGGGGGGGGGGGGGGGTGGGGGGGGGGGGGGGTGGGGGGGGGGGGGGGTGGGGGGGGGGGGGGGTGGGGGGGGGGGGGGGTGGGGGGGGGGGGGGGTGGGGGGGGGGGGGGGTGGGGGGGGGGGGGGGTGGGGGGGGGGGGGGGTGGGGGGGGGGGGGGGTGGGGGGGGGGGGGGGTGGGGGGGGGGGGGGGTGGGGGGGGGGGGGGGTGGGGGGGGGGGGGGGTGGGGGGGGGGGGGGGTGGGGGGGGGGGGGGGTGGGGGGGGGGGGGGGTGGGGGGGGGGGGGGGTGGGGGGGGGGGGGGGTGGGGGGGGGGGGGGGTGGGGGGGGGGGGGGGTGGGGGGGGGGGGGGGTGGGGGGGGGGGGGGGTGGGGGGGGGGGGGGGTGGGGGGGGGGGGGGGTGGGGGGGGGGGGGGGTGGGGGGGGGGGGGGGTGGGGGGGGGGGGGGGTGGGGGGGGGGGGGGGTGGGGGGGGGGGGGGGTGGGGGGGGGGGGGGGTGGGGGGGGGGGGGGGTGGGGGGGGGGGGGGGTGGGGGGGGGGGGGGGTGGGGGGGGGGGGGGGTGGGGGGGGGGGGGGGTGGGGGGGGGGGGGGGTGGGGGGGGGGGGGGGTGGGGGGGGGGGGGGGTGGGGGGGGGGGGGGGTGGGGGGGGGGGGGGGTGGGGGGGGGGGGGGGTGGGGGGGGGGGGGGGTGGGGGGGGGGGGGGGTGGGGGGGGGGGGGGGTGGGGGGGGGGGGGGGTGGGGGGGGGGGGGGGTGGGGGGGGGGGGGGGTGGGGGGGGGGGGGGGTGGGGGGGGGGGGGGGTGGGGGGGGGGGGGGGTGGGGGGGGGGGGGGGTGGGGGGGGGGGGGGGTGGGGGGGGGGGGGGGTGGGGGGGGGGGGGGGTGGGGGGGGGGGGGGGTGGGGGGGGGGGGGGGTGGGGGGGGGGGGGGGTGGGGGGGGGGGGGGGTGGGGGGGGGGGGGGGTGGGGGGGGGGGGGGGTGGGGGGGGGGGGGGGTGGGGGGGGGGGGGGGTGGGGGGGGGGGGGGGTGGGGGGGGGGGGGGGTGGGGGGGGGGGGGGGTGGGGGGGGGGGGGGGTGGGGGGGGGGGGGGGTGGGGGGGGGGGGGGGTGGGGGGGGGGGGGGGTGGGGGGGGGGGGGGGTGGGGGGGGGGGGGGGTGGGGGGGGGGGGGGGTGGGGGGGGGGGGGGGTGGGGGGGGGGGGGGGTGGGGGGGGGGGGGGGTGGGGGGGGGGGGGGGTGGGGGGGGGGGGGGGTGGGGGGGGGGGGGGGTGGGGGGGGGGGGGGGTGGGGGGGGGGGGGGGTGGGGGGGGGGGGGGGTGGGGGGGGGGGGGGGTGGGGGGGGGGGGGGGTGGGGGGGGGGGGGGGTGGGGGGGGGGGGGGGTGGGGGGGGGGGGGGGTGGGGGGGGGGGGGGGTGGGGGGGGGGGGGGGTGGGGGGGGGGGGGGGTGGGGGGGGGGGGGGGTGGGGGGGGGGGGGGGTGGGGGGGGGGGGGGGTGGGGGGGGGGGGGGGTGGGGGGGGGGGGGGGTGGGGGGGGGGGGGGGTGGGGGGGGGGGGGGGTGGGGGGGGGGGGGGGTGGGGGGGGGGGGGGGTGGGGGGGGGGGGGGGTGGGGGGGGGGGGGGGTGGGGGGGGGGGGGGGTGGGGGGGGGGGGGGGTGGGGGGGGGGGGGGGTGGGGGGGGGGGGGGGTGGGGGGGGGGGGGGGTGGGGGGGGGGGGGGGTGGGGGGGGGGGGGGGTGGGGGGGGGGGGGGGTGGGGGGGGGGGGGGGTGGGGGGGGGGGGGGGTGGGGGGGGGGGGGGGTGGGGGGGGGGGGGGGTGGGGGGGGGGGGGGGTGGGGGGGGGGGGGGGTGGGGGGGGGGGGGGGTGGGGGGGGGGGGGGGTGGGGGGGGGGGGGGGTGGGGGGGGGGGGGGGTGGGGGGGGGGGGGGGTGGGGGGGGGGGGGGGTGGGGGGGGGGGGGGGTGGGGGGGGGGGGGGGTGGGGGGGGGGGGGGGTGGGGGGGGGGGGGGGTGGGGGGGGGGGGGGGTGGGGGGGGGGGGGGGTGGGGGGGGGGGGGGGTGGGGGGGGGGGGGGGTGGGGGGGGGGGGGGGTGGGGGGGGGGGGGGGTGGGGGGGGGGGGGGGTGGGGGGGGGGGGGGGTGGGGGGGGGGGGGGGTGGGGGGGGGGGGGGGTGGGGGGGGGGGGGGGTGGGGGGGGGGGGGGGTGGGGGGGGGGGGGGGTGGGGGGGGGGGGGGGTGGGGGGGGGGGGGGGTGGGGGGGGGGGGGGGTGGGGGGGGGGGGGGGTGGGGGGGGGGGGGGGTGGGGGGGGGGGGGGGTGGGGGGGGGGGGGGGTGGGGGGGGGGGGGGGTGGGGGGGGGGGGGGGTGGGGGGGGGGGGGGGTGGGGGGGGGGGGGGGTGGGGGGGGGGGGGGGTGGGGGGGGGGGGGGGTGGGGGGGGGGGGGGGTGGGGGGGGGGGGGGGTGGGGGGGGGGGGGGGTGGGGGGGGGGGGGGGTGGGGGGGGGGGGGGGTGGGGGGGGGGGGGGGTGGGGGGGGGGGGGGGTGGGGGGGGGGGGGGGTGGGGGGGGGGGGGGGTGGGGGGGGGGGGGGGTGGGGGGGGGGGGGGGTGGGGGGGGGGGGGGGTGGGGGGGGGGGGGGGTGGGGGGGGGGGGGGGTGGGGGGGGGGGGGGGTGGGGGGGGGGGGGGGTGGGGGGGGGGGGGGGTGGGGGGGGGGGGGGGTGGGGGGGGGGGGGGGTGGGGGGGGGGGGGGGTGGGGGGGGGGGGGGGTGGGGGGGGGGGGGGGTGGGGGGGGGGGGGGGTGGGGGGGGGGGGGGGTGGGGGGGGGGGGGGGTGGGGGGGGGGGGGGGTGGGGGGGGGGGGGGGTGGGGGGGGGGGGGGGTGGGGGGGGGGGGGGGTGGGGGGGGGGGGGGGTGGGGGGGGGGGGGGGTGGGGGGGGGGGGGGGTGGGGGGGGGGGGGGGTGGGGGGGGGGGGGGGTGGGGGGGGGGGGGGGTGGGGGGGGGGGGGGGTGGGGGGGGGGGGGGGTGGGGGGGGGGGGGGGTGGGGGGGGGGGGGGGTGGGGGGGGGGGGGGGTGGGGGGGGGGGGGGGTGGGGGGGGGGGGGGGTGGGGGGGGGGGGGGGTGGGGGGGGGGGGGGGTGGGGGGGGGGGGGGGTGGGGGGGGGGGGGGGTGGGGGGGGGGGGGGGTGGGGGGGGGGGGGGGTGGGGGGGGGGGGGGGTGGGGGGGGGGGGGGGTGGGGGGGGGGGGGGGTGGGGGGGGGGGGGGGTGGGGGGGGGGGGGGGTGGGGGGGGGGGGGGGTGGGGGGGGGGGGGGGTGGGGGGGGGGGGGGGTGGGGGGGGGGGGGGGTGGGGGGGGGGGGGGGTGGGGGGGGGGGGGGGTGGGGGGGGGGGGGGGTGGGGGGGGGGGGGGGTGGGGGGGGGGGGGGGTGGGGGGGGGGGGGGGTGGGGGGGGGGGGGGGTGGGGGGGGGGGGGGGTGGGGGGGGGGGGGGGTGGGGGGGGGGGGGGGTGGGGGGGGGGGGGGGTGGGGGGGGGGGGGGGTGGGGGGGGGGGGGGGTGGGGGGGGGGGGGGGTGGGGGGGGGGGGGGGTGGGGGGGGGGGGGGGTGGGGGGGGGGGGGGGTGGGGGGGGGGGGGGGTGGGGGGGGGGGGGGGTGGGGGGGGGGGGGGGTGGGGGGGGGGGGGGGTGGGGGGGGGGGGGGGTGGGGGGGGGGGGGGGTGGGGGGGGGGGGGGGTGGGGGGGGGGGGGGGTGGGGGGGGGGGGGGGTGGGGGGGGGGGGGGGTGGGGGGGGGGGGGGGTGGGGGGGGGGGGGGGTGGGGGGGGGGGGGGGTGGGGGGGGGGGGGGGTGGGGGGGGGGGGGGGTGGGGGGGGGGGGGGGTGGGGGGGGGGGGGGGTGGGGGGGGGGGGGGGTGGGGGGGGGGGGGGGTGGGGGGGGGGGGGGGTGGGGGGGGGGGGGGGTGGGGGGGGGGGGGGGTGGGGGGGGGGGGGGGTGGGGGGGGGGGGGGGTGGGGGGGGGGGGGGGTGGGGGGGGGGGGGGGTGGGGGGGGGGGGGGGTGGGGGGGGGGGGGGGTGGGGGGGGGGGGGGGTGGGGGGGGGGGGGGGTGGGGGGGGGGGGGGGTGGGGGGGGGGGGGGGTGGGGGGGGGGGGGGGTGGGGGGGGGGGGGGGTGGGGGGGGGGGGGGGTGGGGGGGGGGGGGGGTGGGGGGGGGGGGGGGTGGGGGGGGGGGGGGGTGGGGGGGGGGGGGGGTGGGGGGGGGGGGGGGTGGGGGGGGGGGGGGGTGGGGGGGGGGGGGGGTGGGGGGGGGGGGGGGTGGGGGGGGGGGGGGGTGGGGGGGGGGGGGGGTGGGGGGGGGGGGGGGTGGGGGGGGGGGGGGGTGGGGGGGGGGGGGGGTGGGGGGGGGGGGGGGTGGGGGGGGGGGGGGGTGGGGGGGGGGGGGGGTGGGGGGGGGGGGGGGTGGGGGGGGGGGGGGGTGGGGGGGGGGGGGGGTGGGGGGGGGGGGGGGTGGGGGGGGGGGGGGGTGGGGGGGGGGGGGGGTGGGGGGGGGGGGGGGTGGGGGGGGGGGGGGGTGGGGGGGGGGGGGGGTGGGGGGGGGGGGGGGTGGGGGGGGGGGGGGGTGGGGGGGGGGGGGGGTGGGGGGGGGGGGGGGTGGGGGGGGGGGGGGGTGGGGGGGGGGGGGGGTGGGGGGGGGGGGGGGTGGGGGGGGGGGGGGGTGGGGGGGGGGGGGGGTGGGGGGGGGGGGGGGTGGGGGGGGGGGGGGGTGGGGGGGGGGGGGGGTGGGGGGGGGGGGGGGTGGGGGGGGGGGGGGGTGGGGGGGGGGGGGGGTGGGGGGGGGGGGGGGTGGGGGGGGGGGGGGGTGGGGGGGGGGGGGGGTGGGGGGGGGGGGGGGTGGGGGGGGGGGGGGGTGGGGGGGGGGGGGGGTGGGGGGGGGGGGGGGTGGGGGGGGGGGGGGGTGGGGGGGGGGGGGGGTGGGGGGGGGGGGGGGTGGGGGGGGGGGGGGGTGGGGGGGGGGGGGGGTGGGGGGGGGGGGGGGTGGGGGGGGGGGGGGGTGGGGGGGGGGGGGGGTGGGGGGGGGGGGGGGTGGGGGGGGGGGGGGGTGGGGGGGGGGGGGGGTGGGGGGGGGGGGGGGTGGGGGGGGGGGGGGGTGGGGGGGGGGGGGGGTGGGGGGGGGGGGGGGTGGGGGGGGGGGGGGGTGGGGGGGGGGGGGGGTGGGGGGGGGGGGGGGTGGGGGGGGGGGGGGGTGGGGGGGGGGGGGGGTGGGGGGGGGGGGGGGTGGGGGGGGGGGGGGGTGGGGGGGGGGGGGGGTGGGGGGGGGGGGGGGTGGGGGGGGGGGGGGGTGGGGGGGGGGGGGGGTGGGGGGGGGGGGGGGTGGGGGGGGGGGGGGGTGGGGGGGGGGGGGGGTGGGGGGGGGGGGGGGTGGGGGGGGGGGGGGGTGGGGGGGGGGGGGGGTGGGGGGGGGGGGGGGTGGGGGGGGGGGGGGGTGGGGGGGGGGGGGGGTGGGGGGGGGGGGGGGTGGGGGGGGGGGGGGGTGGGGGGGGGGGGGGGTGGGGGGGGGGGGGGGTGGGGGGGGGGGGGGGTGGGGGGGGGGGGGGGTGGGGGGGGGGGGGGGTGGGGGGGGGGGGGGGTGGGGGGGGGGGGGGGTGGGGGGGGGGGGGGGTGGGGGGGGGGGGGGGTGGGGGGGGGGGGGGGTGGGGGGGGGGGGGGGTGGGGGGGGGGGGGGGTGGGGGGGGGGGGGGGTGGGGGGGGGGGGGGGTGGGGGGGGGGGGGGGTGGGGGGGGGGGGGGGTGGGGGGGGGGGGGGGTGGGGGGGGGGGGGGGTGGGGGGGGGGGGGGGTGGGGGGGGGGGGGGGTGGGGGGGGGGGGGGGTGGGGGGGGGGGGGGGTGGGGGGGGGGGGGGGTGGGGGGGGGGGGGGGTGGGGGGGGGGGGGGGTGGGGGGGGGGGGGGGTGGGGGGGGGGGGGGGTGGGGGGGGGGGGGGGTGGGGGGGGGGGGGGGTGGGGGGGGGGGGGGGTGGGGGGGGGGGGGGGTGGGGGGGGGGGGGGGTGGGGGGGGGGGGGGGTGGGGGGGGGGGGGGGTGGGGGGGGGGGGGGGTGGGGGGGGGGGGGGGTGGGGGGGGGGGGGGGTGGGGGGGGGGGGGGGTGGGGGGGGGGGGGGGTGGGGGGGGGGGGGGGTGGGGGGGGGGGGGGGTGGGGGGGGGGGGGGGTGGGGGGGGGGGGGGGTGGGGGGGGGGGGGGGTGGGGGGGGGGGGGGGTGGGGGGGGGGGGGGGTGGGGGGGGGGGGGGGTGGGGGGGGGGGGGGGTGGGGGGGGGGGGGGGTGGGGGGGGGGGGGGGTGGGGGGGGGGGGGGGTGGGGGGGGGGGGGGGTGGGGGGGGGGGGGGGTGGGGGGGGGGGGGGGTGGGGGGGGGGGGGGGTGGGGGGGGGGGGGGGTGGGGGGGGGGGGGGGTGGGGGGGGGGGGGGGTGGGGGGGGGGGGGGGTGGGGGGGGGGGGGGGTGGGGGGGGGGGGGGGTGGGGGGGGGGGGGGGTGGGGGGGGGGGGGGGTGGGGGGGGGGGGGGGTGGGGGGGGGGGGGGGTGGGGGGGGGGGGGGGTGGGGGGGGGGGGGGGTGGGGGGGGGGGGGGGTGGGGGGGGGGGGGGGTGGGGGGGGGGGGGGGTGGGGGGGGGGGGGGGTGGGGGGGGGGGGGGGTGGGGGGGGGGGGGGGTGGGGGGGGGGGGGGGTGGGGGGGGGGGGGGGTGGGGGGGGGGGGGGGTGGGGGGGGGGGGGGGTGGGGGGGGGGGGGGGTGGGGGGGGGGGGGGGTGGGGGGGGGGGGGGGTGGGGGGGGGGGGGGGTGGGGGGGGGGGGGGGTGGGGGGGGGGGGGGGTGGGGGGGGGGGGGGGTGGGGGGGGGGGGGGGTGGGGGGGGGGGGGGGTGGGGGGGGGGGGGGGTGGGGGGGGGGGGGGGTGGGGGGGGGGGGGGGTGGGGGGGGGGGGGGGTGGGGGGGGGGGGGGGTGGGGGGGGGGGGGGGTGGGGGGGGGGGGGGGTGGGGGGGGGGGGGGGTGGGGGGGGGGGGGGGTGGGGGGGGGGGGGGGTGGGGGGGGGGGGGGGTGGGGGGGGGGGGGGGTGGGGGGGGGGGGGGGTGGGGGGGGGGGGGGGTGGGGGGGGGGGGGGGTGGGGGGGGGGGGGGGTGGGGGGGGGGGGGGGTGGGGGGGGGGGGGGGTGGGGGGGGGGGGGGGTGGGGGGGGGGGGGGGTGGGGGGGGGGGGGGGTGGGGGGGGGGGGGGGTGGGGGGGGGGGGGGGTGGGGGGGGGGGGGGGTGGGGGGGGGGGGGGGTGGGGGGGGGGGGGGGTGGGGGGGGGGGGGGGTGGGGGGGGGGGGGGGTGGGGGGGGGGGGGGGTGGGGGGGGGGGGGGGTGGGGGGGGGGGGGGGTGGGGGGGGGGGGGGGTGGGGGGGGGGGGGGGTGGGGGGGGGGGGGGGTGGGGGGGGGGGGGGGTGGGGGGGGGGGGGGGTGGGGGGGGGGGGGGGTGGGGGGGGGGGGGGGTGGGGGGGGGGGGGGGTGGGGGGGGGGGGGGGTGGGGGGGGGGGGGGGTGGGGGGGGGGGGGGGTGGGGGGGGGGGGGGGTGGGGGGGGGGGGGGGTGGGGGGGGGGGGGGGTGGGGGGGGGGGGGGGTGGGGGGGGGGGGGGGTGGGGGGGGGGGGGGGTGGGGGGGGGGGGGGGTGGGGGGGGGGGGGGGTGGGGGGGGGGGGGGGTGGGGGGGGGGGGGGGTGGGGGGGGGGGGGGGTGGGGGGGGGGGGGGGTGGGGGGGGGGGGGGGTGGGGGGGGGGGGGGGTGGGGGGGGGGGGGGGTGGGGGGGGGGGGGGGTGGGGGGGGGGGGGGGTGGGGGGGGGGGGGGGTGGGGGGGGGGGGGGGTGGGGGGGGGGGGGGGTGGGGGGGGGGGGGGGTGGGGGGGGGGGGGGGTGGGGGGGGGGGGGGGTGGGGGGGGGGGGGGGTGGGGGGGGGGGGGGGTGGGGGGGGGGGGGGGTGGGGGGGGGGGGGGGTGGGGGGGGGGGGGGGTGGGGGGGGGGGGGGGTGGGGGGGGGGGGGGGTGGGGGGGGGGGGGGGTGGGGGGGGGGGGGGGTGGGGGGGGGGGGGGGTGGGGGGGGGGGGGGGTGGGGGGGGGGGGGGGTGGGGGGGGGGGGGGGTGGGGGGGGGGGGGGGTGGGGGGGGGGGGGGGTGGGGGGGGGGGGGGGTGGGGGGGGGGGGGGGTGGGGGGGGGGGGGGGTGGGGGGGGGGGGGGGTGGGGGGGGGGGGGGGTGGGGGGGGGGGGGGGTGGGGGGGGGGGGGGGTGGGGGGGGGGGGGGGTGGGGGGGGGGGGGGGTGGGGGGGGGGGGGGGTGGGGGGGGGGGGGGGTGGGGGGGGGGGGGGGTGGGGGGGGGGGGGGGTGGGGGGGGGGGGGGGTGGGGGGGGGGGGGGGTGGGGGGGGGGGGGGGTGGGGGGGGGGGGGGGTGGGGGGGGGGGGGGGTGGGGGGGGGGGGGGGTGGGGGGGGGGGGGGGTGGGGGGGGGGGGGGGTGGGGGGGGGGGGGGGTGGGGGGGGGGGGGGGTGGGGGGGGGGGGGGGTGGGGGGGGGGGGGGGTGGGGGGGGGGGGGGGTGGGGGGGGGGGGGGGTGGGGGGGGGGGGGGGTGGGGGGGGGGGGGGGTGGGGGGGGGGGGGGGTGGGGGGGGGGGGGGGTGGGGGGGGGGGGGGGTGGGGGGGGGGGGGGGTGGGGGGGGGGGGGGGTGGGGGGGGGGGGGGGTGGGGGGGGGGGGGGGTGGGGGGGGGGGGGGGTGGGGGGGGGGGGGGGTGGGGGGGGGGGGGGGTGGGGGGGGGGGGGGGTGGGGGGGGGGGGGGGTGGGGGGGGGGGGGGGTGGGGGGGGGGGGGGGTGGGGGGGGGGGGGGGTGGGGGGGGGGGGGGGTGGGGGGGGGGGGGGGTGGGGGGGGGGGGGGGTGGGGGGGGGGGGGGGTGGGGGGGGGGGGGGGTGGGGGGGGGGGGGGGTGGGGGGGGGGGGGGGTGGGGGGGGGGGGGGGTGGGGGGGGGGGGGGGTGGGGGGGGGGGGGGGTGGGGGGGGGGGGGGGTGGGGGGGGGGGGGGGTGGGGGGGGGGGGGGGTGGGGGGGGGGGGGGGTGGGGGGGGGGGGGGGTGGGGGGGGGGGGGGGTGGGGGGGGGGGGGGGTGGGGGGGGGGGGGGGTGGGGGGGGGGGGGGGTGGGGGGGGGGGGGGGTGGGGGGGGGGGGGGGTGGGGGGGGGGGGGGGTGGGGGGGGGGGGGGGTGGGGGGGGGGGGGGGTGGGGGGGGGGGGGGGTGGGGGGGGGGGGGGGTGGGGGGGGGGGGGGGTGGGGGGGGGGGGGGGTGGGGGGGGGGGGGGGTGGGGGGGGGGGGGGGTGGGGGGGGGGGGGGGTGGGGGGGGGGGGGGGTGGGGGGGGGGGGGGGTGGGGGGGGGGGGGGGTGGGGGGGGGGGGGGGTGGGGGGGGGGGGGGGTGGGGGGGGGGGGGGGTGGGGGGGGGGGGGGGTGGGGGGGGGGGGGGGTGGGGGGGGGGGGGGGTGGGGGGGGGGGGGGGTGGGGGGGGGGGGGGGTGGGGGGGGGGGGGGGTGGGGGGGGGGGGGGGTGGGGGGGGGGGGGGGTGGGGGGGGGGGGGGGTGGGGGGGGGGGGGGGTGGGGGGGGGGGGGGGTGGGGGGGGGGGGGGGTGGGGGGGGGGGGGGGTGGGGGGGGGGGGGGGTGGGGGGGGGGGGGGGTGGGGGGGGGGGGGGGTGGGGGGGGGGGGGGGTGGGGGGGGGGGGGGGTGGGGGGGGGGGGGGGTGGGGGGGGGGGGGGGTGGGGGGGGGGGGGGGTGGGGGGGGGGGGGGGTGGGGGGGGGGGGGGGTGGGGGGGGGGGGGGGTGGGGGGGGGGGGGGGTGGGGGGGGGGGGGGGTGGGGGGGGGGGGGGGTGGGGGGGGGGGGGGGTGGGGGGGGGGGGGGGTGGGGGGGGGGGGGGGTGGGGGGGGGGGGGGGTGGGGGGGGGGGGGGGTGGGGGGGGGGGGGGGTGGGGGGGGGGGGGGGTGGGGGGGGGGGGGGGTGGGGGGGGGGGGGGGTGGGGGGGGGGGGGGGTGGGGGGGGGGGGGGGTGGGGGGGGGGGGGGGTGGGGGGGGGGGGGGGTGGGGGGGGGGGGGGGTGGGGGGGGGGGGGGGTGGGGGGGGGGGGGGGTGGGGGGGGGGGGGGGTGGGGGGGGGGGGGGGTGGGGGGGGGGGGGGGTGGGGGGGGGGGGGGGTGGGGGGGGGGGGGGGTGGGGGGGGGGGGGGGTGGGGGGGGGGGGGGGTGGGGGGGGGGGGGGGTGGGGGGGGGGGGGGGTGGGGGGGGGGGGGGGTGGGGGGGGGGGGGGGTGGGGGGGGGGGGGGGTGGGGGGGGGGGGGGGTGGGGGGGGGGGGGGGTGGGGGGGGGGGGGGGTGGGGGGGGGGGGGGGTGGGGGGGGGGGGGGGTGGGGGGGGGGGGGGGTGGGGGGGGGGGGGGGTGGGGGGGGGGGGGGGTGGGGGGGGGGGGGGGTGGGGGGGGGGGGGGGTGGGGGGGGGGGGGGGTGGGGGGGGGGGGGGGTGGGGGGGGGGGGGGGTGGGGGGGGGGGGGGGTGGGGGGGGGGGGGGGTGGGGGGGGGGGGGGGTGGGGGGGGGGGGGGGTGGGGGGGGGGGGGGGTGGGGGGGGGGGGGGGTGGGGGGGGGGGGGGGTGGGGGGGGGGGGGGGTGGGGGGGGGGGGGGGTGGGGGGGGGGGGGGGTGGGGGGGGGGGGGGGTGGGGGGGGGGGGGGGTGGGGGGGGGGGGGGGTGGGGGGGGGGGGGGGTGGGGGGGGGGGGGGGTGGGGGGGGGGGGGGGTGGGGGGGGGGGGGGGTGGGGGGGGGGGGGGGTGGGGGGGGGGGGGGGTGGGGGGGGGGGGGGGTGGGGGGGGGGGGGGGTGGGGGGGGGGGGGGGTGGGGGGGGGGGGGGGTGGGGGGGGGGGGGGGTGGGGGGGGGGGGGGGTGGGGGGGGGGGGGGGTGGGGGGGGGGGGGGGTGGGGGGGGGGGGGGGTGGGGGGGGGGGGGGGTGGGGGGGGGGGGGGGTGGGGGGGGGGGGGGGTGGGGGGGGGGGGGGGTGGGGGGGGGGGGGGGTGGGGGGGGGGGGGGGTGGGGGGGGGGGGGGGTGGGGGGGGGGGGGGGTGGGGGGGGGGGGGGGTGGGGGGGGGGGGGGGTGGGGGGGGGGGGGGGTGGGGGGGGGGGGGGGTGGGGGGGGGGGGGGGTGGGGGGGGGGGGGGGTGGGGGGGGGGGGGGGTGGGGGGGGGGGGGGGTGGGGGGGGGGGGGGGTGGGGGGGGGGGGGGGTGGGGGGGGGGGGGGGTGGGGGGGGGGGGGGGTGGGGGGGGGGGGGGGTGGGGGGGGGGGGGGGTGGGGGGGGGGGGGGGTGGGGGGGGGGGGGGGTGGGGGGGGGGGGGGGTGGGGGGGGGGGGGGGTGGGGGGGGGGGGGGGTGGGGGGGGGGGGGGGTGGGGGGGGGGGGGGGTGGGGGGGGGGGGGGGTGGGGGGGGGGGGGGGTGGGGGGGGGGGGGGGTGGGGGGGGGGGGGGGTGGGGGGGGGGGGGGGTGGGGGGGGGGGGGGGTGGGGGGGGGGGGGGGTGGGGGGGGGGGGGGGTGGGGGGGGGGGGGGGTGGGGGGGGGGGGGGGTGGGGGGGGGGGGGGGTGGGGGGGGGGGGGGGTGGGGGGGGGGGGGGGTGGGGGGGGGGGGGGGTGGGGGGGGGGGGGGGTGGGGGGGGGGGGGGGTGGGGGGGGGGGGGGGTGGGGGGGGGGGGGGGTGGGGGGGGGGGGGGGTGGGGGGGGGGGGGGGTGGGGGGGGGGGGGGGTGGGGGGGGGGGGGGGTGGGGGGGGGGGGGGGTGGGGGGGGGGGGGGGTGGGGGGGGGGGGGGGTGGGGGGGGGGGGGGGTGGGGGGGGGGGGGGGTGGGGGGGGGGGGGGGTGGGGGGGGGGGGGGGTGGGGGGGGGGGGGGGTGGGGGGGGGGGGGGGTGGGGGGGGGGGGGGGTGGGGGGGGGGGGGGGTGGGGGGGGGGGGGGGTGGGGGGGGGGGGGGGTGGGGGGGGGGGGGGGTGGGGGGGGGGGGGGGTGGGGGGGGGGGGGGGTGGGGGGGGGGGGGGGTGGGGGGGGGGGGGGGTGGGGGGGGGGGGGGGTGGGGGGGGGGGGGGGTGGGGGGGGGGGGGGGTGGGGGGGGGGGGGGGTGGGGGGGGGGGGGGGTGGGGGGGGGGGGGGGTGGGGGGGGGGGGGGGTGGGGGGGGGGGGGGGTGGGGGGGGGGGGGGGTGGGGGGGGGGGGGGGTGGGGGGGGGGGGGGGTGGGGGGGGGGGGGGGTGGGGGGGGGGGGGGGTGGGGGGGGGGGGGGGTGGGGGGGGGGGGGGGTGGGGGGGGGGGGGGGTGGGGGGGGGGGGGGGTGGGGGGGGGGGGGGGTGGGGGGGGGGGGGGGTGGGGGGGGGGGGGGGTGGGGGGGGGGGGGGGTGGGGGGGGGGGGGGGTGGGGGGGGGGGGGGGTGGGGGGGGGGGGGGGTGGGGGGGGGGGGGGGTGGGGGGGGGGGGGGGTGGGGGGGGGGGGGGGTGGGGGGGGGGGGGGGTGGGGGGGGGGGGGGGTGGGGGGGGGGGGGGGTGGGGGGGGGGGGGGGTGGGGGGGGGGGGGGGTGGGGGGGGGGGGGGGTGGGGGGGGGGGGGGGTGGGGGGGGGGGGGGGTGGGGGGGGGGGGGGGTGGGGGGGGGGGGGGGTGGGGGGGGGGGGGGGTGGGGGGGGGGGGGGGTGGGGGGGGGGGGGGGTGGGGGGGGGGGGGGGTGGGGGGGGGGGGGGGTGGGGGGGGGGGGGGGTGGGGGGGGGGGGGGGTGGGGGGGGGGGGGGGTGGGGGGGGGGGGGGGTGGGGGGGGGGGGGGGTGGGGGGGGGGGGGGGTGGGGGGGGGGGGGGGTGGGGGGGGGGGGGGGTGGGGGGGGGGGGGGGTGGGGGGGGGGGGGGGTGGGGGGGGGGGGGGGTGGGGGGGGGGGGGGGTGGGGGGGGGGGGGGGTGGGGGGGGGGGGGGGTGGGGGGGGGGGGGGGTGGGGGGGGGGGGGGGTGGGGGGGGGGGGGGGTGGGGGGGGGGGGGGGTGGGGGGGGGGGGGGGTGGGGGGGGGGGGGGGTGGGGGGGGGGGGGGGTGGGGGGGGGGGGGGGTGGGGGGGGGGGGGGGTGGGGGGGGGGGGGGGTGGGGGGGGGGGGGGGTGGGGGGGGGGGGGGGTGGGGGGGGGGGGGGGTGGGGGGGGGGGGGGGTGGGGGGGGGGGGGGGTGGGGGGGGGGGGGGGTGGGGGGGGGGGGGGGTGGGGGGGGGGGGGGGTGGGGGGGGGGGGGGGTGGGGGGGGGGGGGGGTGGGGGGGGGGGGGGGTGGGGGGGGGGGGGGGTGGGGGGGGGGGGGGGTGGGGGGGGGGGGGGGTGGGGGGGGGGGGGGGTGGGGGGGGGGGGGGGTGGGGGGGGGGGGGGGTGGGGGGGGGGGGGGGTGGGGGGGGGGGGGGGTGGGGGGGGGGGGGGGTGGGGGGGGGGGGGGGTGGGGGGGGGGGGGGGTGGGGGGGGGGGGGGGTGGGGGGGGGGGGGGGTGGGGGGGGGGGGGGGTGGGGGGGGGGGGGGGTGGGGGGGGGGGGGGGTGGGGGGGGGGGGGGGTGGGGGGGGGGGGGGGTGGGGGGGGGGGGGGGTGGGGGGGGGGGGGGGTGGGGGGGGGGGGGGGTGGGGGGGGGGGGGGGTGGGGGGGGGGGGGGGTGGGGGGGGGGGGGGGTGGGGGGGGGGGGGGGTGGGGGGGGGGGGGGGTGGGGGGGGGGGGGGGTGGGGGGGGGGGGGGGTGGGGGGGGGGGGGGGTGGGGGGGGGGGGGGGTGGGGGGGGGGGGGGGTGGGGGGGGGGGGGGGTGGGGGGGGGGGGGGGTGGGGGGGGGGGGGGGTGGGGGGGGGGGGGGGTGGGGGGGGGGGGGGGTGGGGGGGGGGGGGGGTGGGGGGGGGGGGGGGTGGGGGGGGGGGGGGGTGGGGGGGGGGGGGGGTGGGGGGGGGGGGGGGTGGGGGGGGGGGGGGGTGGGGGGGGGGGGGGGTGGGGGGGGGGGGGGGTGGGGGGGGGGGGGGGTGGGGGGGGGGGGGGGTGGGGGGGGGGGGGGGTGGGGGGGGGGGGGGGTGGGGGGGGGGGGGGGTGGGGGGGGGGGGGGGTGGGGGGGGGGGGGGGTGGGGGGGGGGGGGGGTGGGGGGGGGGGGGGGTGGGGGGGGGGGGGGGTGGGGGGGGGGGGGGGTGGGGGGGGGGGGGGGTGGGGGGGGGGGGGGGTGGGGGGGGGGGGGGGTGGGGGGGGGGGGGGGTGGGGGGGGGGGGGGGTGGGGGGGGGGGGGGGTGGGGGGGGGGGGGGGTGGGGGGGGGGGGGGGTGGGGGGGGGGGGGGGTGGGGGGGGGGGGGGGTGGGGGGGGGGGGGGGTGGGGGGGGGGGGGGGTGGGGGGGGGGGGGGGTGGGGGGGGGGGGGGGTGGGGGGGGGGGGGGGTGGGGGGGGGGGGGGGTGGGGGGGGGGGGGGGTGGGGGGGGGGGGGGGTGGGGGGGGGGGGGGGTGGGGGGGGGGGGGGGTGGGGGGGGGGGGGGGTGGGGGGGGGGGGGGGTGGGGGGGGGGGGGGGTGGGGGGGGGGGGGGGTGGGGGGGGGGGGGGGTGGGGGGGGGGGGGGGTGGGGGGGGGGGGGGGTGGGGGGGGGGGGGGGTGGGGGGGGGGGGGGGTGGGGGGGGGGGGGGGTGGGGGGGGGGGGGGGTGGGGGGGGGGGGGGGTGGGGGGGGGGGGGGGTGGGGGGGGGGGGGGGTGGGGGGGGGGGGGGGTGGGGGGGGGGGGGGGTGGGGGGGGGGGGGGGTGGGGGGGGGGGGGGGTGGGGGGGGGGGGGGGTGGGGGGGGGGGGGGGTGGGGGGGGGGGGGGGTGGGGGGGGGGGGGGGTGGGGGGGGGGGGGGGTGGGGGGGGGGGGGGGTGGGGGGGGGGGGGGGTGGGGGGGGGGGGGGGTGGGGGGGGGGGGGGGTGGGGGGGGGGGGGGGTGGGGGGGGGGGGGGGTGGGGGGGGGGGGGGGTGGGGGGGGGGGGGGGTGGGGGGGGGGGGGGGTGGGGGGGGGGGGGGGTGGGGGGGGGGGGGGGTGGGGGGGGGGGGGGGTGGGGGGGGGGGGGGGTGGGGGGGGGGGGGGGTGGGGGGGGGGGGGGGTGGGGGGGGGGGGGGGTGGGGGGGGGGGGGGGTGGGGGGGGGGGGGGGTGGGGGGGGGGGGGGGTGGGGGGGGGGGGGGGTGGGGGGGGGGGGGGGTGGGGGGGGGGGGGGGTGGGGGGGGGGGGGGGTGGGGGGGGGGGGGGGTGGGGGGGGGGGGGGGTGGGGGGGGGGGGGGGTGGGGGGGGGGGGGGGTGGGGGGGGGGGGGGGTGGGGGGGGGGGGGGGTGGGGGGGGGGGGGGGTGGGGGGGGGGGGGGGTGGGGGGGGGGGGGGGTGGGGGGGGGGGGGGGTGGGGGGGGGGGGGGGTGGGGGGGGGGGGGGGTGGGGGGGGGGGGGGGTGGGGGGGGGGGGGGGTGGGGGGGGGGGGGGGTGGGGGGGGGGGGGGGTGGGGGGGGGGGGGGGTGGGGGGGGGGGGGGGTGGGGGGGGGGGGGGGTGGGGGGGGGGGGGGGTGGGGGGGGGGGGGGGTGGGGGGGGGGGGGGGTGGGGGGGGGGGGGGGTGGGGGGGGGGGGGGGTGGGGGGGGGGGGGGGTGGGGGGGGGGGGGGGTGGGGGGGGGGGGGGGTGGGGGGGGGGGGGGGTGGGGGGGGGGGGGGGTGGGGGGGGGGGGGGGTGGGGGGGGGGGGGGGTGGGGGGGGGGGGGGGTGGGGGGGGGGGGGGGTGGGGGGGGGGGGGGGTGGGGGGGGGGGGGGGTGGGGGGGGGGGGGGGTGGGGGGGGGGGGGGGTGGGGGGGGGGGGGGGTGGGGGGGGGGGGGGGTGGGGGGGGGGGGGGGTGGGGGGGGGGGGGGGTGGGGGGGGGGGGGGGTGGGGGGGGGGGGGGGTGGGGGGGGGGGGGGGTGGGGGGGGGGGGGGGTGGGGGGGGGGGGGGGTGGGGGGGGGGGGGGGTGGGGGGGGGGGGGGGTGGGGGGGGGGGGGGGTGGGGGGGGGGGGGGGTGGGGGGGGGGGGGGGTGGGGGGGGGGGGGGGTGGGGGGGGGGGGGGGTGGGGGGGGGGGGGGGTGGGGGGGGGGGGGGGTGGGGGGGGGGGGGGGTGGGGGGGGGGGGGGGTGGGGGGGGGGGGGGGTGGGGGGGGGGGGGGGTGGGGGGGGGGGGGGGTGGGGGGGGGGGGGGGTGGGGGGGGGGGGGGGTGGGGGGGGGGGGGGGTGGGGGGGGGGGGGGGTGGGGGGGGGGGGGGGTGGGGGGGGGGGGGGGTGGGGGGGGGGGGGGGTGGGGGGGGGGGGGGGTGGGGGGGGGGGGGGGTGGGGGGGGGGGGGGGTGGGGGGGGGGGGGGGTGGGGGGGGGGGGGGGTGGGGGGGGGGGGGGGTGGGGGGGGGGGGGGGTGGGGGGGGGGGGGGGTGGGGGGGGGGGGGGGTGGGGGGGGGGGGGGGTGGGGGGGGGGGGGGGTGGGGGGGGGGGGGGGTGGGGGGGGGGGGGGGTGGGGGGGGGGGGGGGTGGGGGGGGGGGGGGGTGGGGGGGGGGGGGGGTGGGGGGGGGGGGGGGTGGGGGGGGGGGGGGGTGGGGGGGGGGGGGGGTGGGGGGGGGGGGGGGTGGGGGGGGGGGGGGGTGGGGGGGGGGGGGGGTGGGGGGGGGGGGGGGTGGGGGGGGGGGGGGGTGGGGGGGGGGGGGGGTGGGGGGGGGGGGGGGTGGGGGGGGGGGGGGGTGGGGGGGGGGGGGGGTGGGGGGGGGGGGGGGTGGGGGGGGGGGGGGGTGGGGGGGGGGGGGGGTGGGGGGGGGGGGGGGTGGGGGGGGGGGGGGGTGGGGGGGGGGGGGGGTGGGGGGGGGGGGGGGTGGGGGGGGGGGGGGGTGGGGGGGGGGGGGGGTGGGGGGGGGGGGGGGTGGGGGGGGGGGGGGGTGGGGGGGGGGGGGGGTGGGGGGGGGGGGGGGTGGGGGGGGGGGGGGGTGGGGGGGGGGGGGGGTGGGGGGGGGGGGGGGTGGGGGGGGGGGGGGGTGGGGGGGGGGGGGGGTGGGGGGGGGGGGGGGTGGGGGGGGGGGGGGGTGGGGGGGGGGGGGGGTGGGGGGGGGGGGGGGTGGGGGGGGGGGGGGGTGGGGGGGGGGGGGGGTGGGGGGGGGGGGGGGTGGGGGGGGGGGGGGGTGGGGGGGGGGGGGGGTGGGGGGGGGGGGGGGTGGGGGGGGGGGGGGGTGGGGGGGGGGGGGGGTGGGGGGGGGGGGGGGTGGGGGGGGGGGGGGGTGGGGGGGGGGGGGGGTGGGGGGGGGGGGGGGTGGGGGGGGGGGGGGGTGGGGGGGGGGGGGGGTGGGGGGGGGGGGGGGTGGGGGGGGGGGGGGGTGGGGGGGGGGGGGGGTGGGGGGGGGGGGGGGTGGGGGGGGGGGGGGGTGGGGGGGGGGGGGGGTGGGGGGGGGGGGGGGTGGGGGGGGGGGGGGGTGGGGGGGGGGGGGGGTGGGGGGGGGGGGGGGTGGGGGGGGGGGGGGGTGGGGGGGGGGGGGGGTGGGGGGGGGGGGGGGTGGGGGGGGGGGGGGGTGGGGGGGGGGGGGGGTGGGGGGGGGGGGGGGTGGGGGGGGGGGGGGGTGGGGGGGGGGGGGGGTGGGGGGGGGGGGGGGTGGGGGGGGGGGGGGGTGGGGGGGGGGGGGGGTGGGGGGGGGGGGGGGTGGGGGGGGGGGGGGGTGGGGGGGGGGGGGGGTGGGGGGGGGGGGGGGTGGGGGGGGGGGGGGGTGGGGGGGGGGGGGGGTGGGGGGGGGGGGGGGTGGGGGGGGGGGGGGGTGGGGGGGGGGGGGGGTGGGGGGGGGGGGGGGTGGGGGGGGGGGGGGGTGGGGGGGGGGGGGGGTGGGGGGGGGGGGGGGTGGGGGGGGGGGGGGGTGGGGGGGGGGGGGGGTGGGGGGGGGGGGGGGTGGGGGGGGGGGGGGGTGGGGGGGGGGGGGGGTGGGGGGGGGGGGGGGTGGGGGGGGGGGGGGGTGGGGGGGGGGGGGGGTGGGGGGGGGGGGGGGTGGGGGGGGGGGGGGGTGGGGGGGGGGGGGGGTGGGGGGGGGGGGGGGTGGGGGGGGGGGGGGGTGGGGGGGGGGGGGGGTGGGGGGGGGGGGGGGTGGGGGGGGGGGGGGGTGGGGGGGGGGGGGGGTGGGGGGGGGGGGGGGTGGGGGGGGGGGGGGGTGGGGGGGGGGGGGGGTGGGGGGGGGGGGGGGTGGGGGGGGGGGGGGGTGGGGGGGGGGGGGGGTGGGGGGGGGGGGGGGTGGGGGGGGGGGGGGGTGGGGGGGGGGGGGGGTGGGGGGGGGGGGGGGTGGGGGGGGGGGGGGGTGGGGGGGGGGGGGGGTGGGGGGGGGGGGGGGTGGGGGGGGGGGGGGGTGGGGGGGGGGGGGGGTGGGGGGGGGGGGGGGTGGGGGGGGGGGGGGGTGGGGGGGGGGGGGGGTGGGGGGGGGGGGGGGTGGGGGGGGGGGGGGGTGGGGGGGGGGGGGGGTGGGGGGGGGGGGGGGTGGGGGGGGGGGGGGGTGGGGGGGGGGGGGGGTGGGGGGGGGGGGGGGTGGGGGGGGGGGGGGGTGGGGGGGGGGGGGGGTGGGGGGGGGGGGGGGTGGGGGGGGGGGGGGGTGGGGGGGGGGGGGGGTGGGGGGGGGGGGGGGTGGGGGGGGGGGGGGGTGGGGGGGGGGGGGGGTGGGGGGGGGGGGGGGTGGGGGGGGGGGGGGGTGGGGGGGGGGGGGGGTGGGGGGGGGGGGGGGTGGGGGGGGGGGGGGGTGGGGGGGGGGGGGGGTGGGGGGGGGGGGGGGTGGGGGGGGGGGGGGGTGGGGGGGGGGGGGGGTGGGGGGGGGGGGGGGTGGGGGGGGGGGGGGGTGGGGGGGGGGGGGGGTGGGGGGGGGGGGGGGTGGGGGGGGGGGGGGGTGGGGGGGGGGGGGGGTGGGGGGGGGGGGGGGTGGGGGGGGGGGGGGGTGGGGGGGGGGGGGGGTGGGGGGGGGGGGGGGTGGGGGGGGGGGGGGGTGGGGGGGGGGGGGGGTGGGGGGGGGGGGGGGTGGGGGGGGGGGGGGGTGGGGGGGGGGGGGGGTGGGGGGGGGGGGGGGTGGGGGGGGGGGGGGGTGGGGGGGGGGGGGGGTGGGGGGGGGGGGGGGTGGGGGGGGGGGGGGGTGGGGGGGGGGGGGGGTGGGGGGGGGGGGGGGTGGGGGGGGGGGGGGGTGGGGGGGGGGGGGGGTGGGGGGGGGGGGGGGTGGGGGGGGGGGGGGGTGGGGGGGGGGGGGGGTGGGGGGGGGGGGGGGTGGGGGGGGGGGGGGGTGGGGGGGGGGGGGGGTGGGGGGGGGGGGGGGTGGGGGGGGGGGGGGGTGGGGGGGGGGGGGGGTGGGGGGGGGGGGGGGTGGGGGGGGGGGGGGGTGGGGGGGGGGGGGGGTGGGGGGGGGGGGGGGTGGGGGGGGGGGGGGGTGGGGGGGGGGGGGGGTGGGGGGGGGGGGGGGTGGGGGGGGGGGGGGGTGGGGGGGGGGGGGGGTGGGGGGGGGGGGGGGTGGGGGGGGGGGGGGGTGGGGGGGGGGGGGGGTGGGGGGGGGGGGGGGTGGGGGGGGGGGGGGGTGGGGGGGGGGGGGGGTGGGGGGGGGGGGGGGTGGGGGGGGGGGGGGGTGGGGGGGGGGGGGGGTGGGGGGGGGGGGGGGTGGGGGGGGGGGGGGGTGGGGGGGGGGGGGGGTGGGGGGGGGGGGGGGTGGGGGGGGGGGGGGGTGGGGGGGGGGGGGGGTGGGGGGGGGGGGGGGTGGGGGGGGGGGGGGGTGGGGGGGGGGGGGGGTGGGGGGGGGGGGGGGTGGGGGGGGGGGGGGGTGGGGGGGGGGGGGGGTGGGGGGGGGGGGGGGTGGGGGGGGGGGGGGGTGGGGGGGGGGGGGGGATAATAATAATGCTGGTTTTAAATCCTGAAATTTTCACTTGAAATCTATGTGCAAATATTGAGCGGAGTTGATTACCAAAGTGTATAAGATGTTATTACAATGGGATACAGAAGATGAGCTGGTTAAATTTGTAATGATTAAATGGTCTAGAAATGTTGGCCATGACATCTTGACGGAACAGGGGGATTATAATTTGAAAGAAAATTGTTATAAAATGATGTATAGTTGGTATTTAATGCCAAAAACTTTTCGCAAAGATGTATTAAGGTGTATCAAATAGATTCTGGAAGTGCCAACAGCAAGAGGGTTCTTTT
Source organism: Sphaerodactylus townsendi (assembly GCF_021028975.2). Taxonomy (NCBI): domain Eukaryota; kingdom Metazoa; phylum Chordata; class Lepidosauria; order Squamata; family Sphaerodactylidae; genus Sphaerodactylus; species Sphaerodactylus townsendi. Next base: position 12,012,063 of record NC_059428.1, on the reverse strand, counting down.
TCATATGGGGTGGACTTTTATGGGGATATGATGATACTTAAGGAATTACAAATTTTTTTGAAAGTAACCATTTTTGAAAAACCCCTAGCGCCTTTCTGTTGGAAATTATTAGTAAAGACTTCTCTAAGCAATACAGGACTCTGTTTATGTGTGAGACAACTTTAGCAAGGACAAAATGCACAAAAATGGAGGAACAGCGAGGAACCTCAACAAAAAAACGGACTGGATTCCTAAAGTTACAGAATATACAGAAATGTTGTTGAAGCTAGTAGAATTGTAAAAGAAGGGATAACAGTTTGAATAATATTTTTTGCAAGACTAGAGCACTTTTGAGAGTACCCAACATTTGAAAAATTATTCAAATTGGAAAGTAGCGTCAGGGTTTGAAACCTAAAGAAAACAGTAGATCGTAATTAGCAAAATGTATTTAAGAAAGAATAACTGAATCAACATGTTAATTATATGCATTGAAGTTAGAGTTAACCTGTAGTCAAAGATGAGATAGCTGGAAATCACTCTGTGAATCACTGAATCAACATGTTAATTATATGCATTGGATGTGTCTCTGTGTGTGTCTGTGTCTCTGTGTGTTTTGTGTGTTGTCTTTTTATGTGAGAAAATAAATTTTTTTAAAAAAATTCTGTCCTATTTACTAAATAGAGCTTAGATATTTCGTTTGAATTTCCAAATAAAAGGGACAGTAAAATAGAGCATGCTGTATGGTTTCAATGCAGCCCTGCCTATCTGAATATGCTACATTTCGATATCTTCCATAGAGAATTTCAGATAACATGGCCCCTATGTATGACTGTGAATTATTGAAAAAAGTAGGAGTCCTAATTTCAAGGAGAGAGCCTTACATATGAACACTTCAGTGTATTTATACAAATCTTTAAATGAACAGGTTTAAATCAAATATAGAACTTACAACTAAAATACTATTCCTGCTGTCTTCACTTGTTCCCCACCCCAGGAAGCTGGAAACCAATATTTGGTTAAATGAAGCTTAATTCATTTTACAGCTAACTTTATAGGCTCCTGTGGTTTTTAAAGTCAGTAAAGTGGGCAGAGGCGTAGCCACCAGGGGGCAGGGTGGGGATTGGTGCACCAGGCAGAGCCCTTAGGGTCACGTGGGGTGTGTAAAATCACCCCACACCCTTCTTCCTTCCCCCTGCACTGCTCATATTTTTGATCTTTGTGATCAGCAGGATAACTGAGGAAGAGGGAAGAGGCGTCTGTATCTTTTCCAAATCGAATGCTTGTGAAACGAGATAGGAATTGGCAGACGATCCCTAACTTAAGTCTCTTTTCTGCAGAGACTTAAGTCTCTGTCCACTTTGAGGAAAATGAGAGAGCTATGTCTTCAGAGGGGGCAGATGATCTCTAGGGGAAAGATGACACTATAGAAGAATGTTAACCCCAGGATGAAATCAAGCTATTGAGAATCGGTATACTGAGGAAGATGCGCTGGCGCATTCCAGACGCAGTCACAGAATTCCTATACAGGATTCTCATTTTTTCCATGTACCATCTATGAATGGACTCAAGAGCACAGGAGATACCAGCTCTATTTATCAAGTTCAATTTAGGAATTACAAAAAAATGGAGGATATAAGAGAGCCCTATATTTAGGAGATTGAACAGTGTGGTCTCATATGGACTTGTGAATGATCGTTTGTCAATACAGTTGGTGAAAATTTGTGTAGTTCCATTTTGAAACCATACAAAATATGGACATATCAAGAAATTTTTGGAACTCATTAGTTTGAAGTCTCATATGGACCTTGTCATTATATCCTGAACAAAATGATGAAATTGTATTTTGATATGATTTATTGACACTGGCACTTTATATATATTATGCACTTTAATTTTCTCATTATAATATATTAGAATAAGGTTAGCATTAGTGTAAGTGGATTTACATGTCTGCAATAACAATGAAAAATAACTTTGAGTAAATGTTGCTATTGAATTATTGTAAATGATGTCTACATCCAAATCCAGGTCAGTGTGCCAATTTTGGATTTTTGAGTTGTTCGGTTCTATTGCATTGTGCTTGGCACACTGTTTTCTATCTTGTGGGCTTCAGAGCCAGATCGAGACCGAGCACCCTGACCAGACCGAGCACCCTGATGACTGGTTCACATACCCTGTCACCAAAGATGTACAGAAGGATGACAGCGCAGATCCAGATGAAAACCCAGAGACCTCAAGTGTTACACCAGATGCGCCTGTCACAGAGGAGGAAGCCACAAACGGTGAGGTGAGATAATCAGCACGCACAGAGGAGTTCCTCCCTTGCGGCTGTCCTATCATGAAAACACATGAATACATGAAGCTGCCTGATACTGGAACAGACCCTTAGGGCATACGCTTACGCTTTTATTTAACAGAGTAGAGTTACCCCGCGCCTCCCCACTACAGAGAGGCGGCGACTACGCCTTACGCCCTGGCACTGCTAATAGCGCCCCCTCGGCGCAACGTCATTTCAGGCGCTCATTGCAACGGCGCCTTTTGATGACCCCGCGCTCATTGCAAAAGTGCCTTTTGATGACCCCGTGGGGAAGCCGGGGCGCGCGCCCAGAATGACGTGCGCCAAGGGAAGCACTTAGCAAAGCGGAGGGGAGGTAAGTGGGAAAAAGCCCAAAGTCCATCCAAGTTAGTATTGTCTACTTCAGGGGTGGCCAACCTATGGTGCTCCAGATGTTCATGAACTACAATTCCCATTGGCCCCTGCCAGCATGGTCATTTGGCAGGGGCTGATGGGAATTGCAGCCCATGAACATCTGGAGCACCATAGGTTGGCCACCCCTAGTCTACTCAGTCTGGCACCTGCTGTCCAAGGTCTCAGGCAGAGGTCCTTCACGTAACCTACTGCCTGGTCCTTTTAACAGGAGATGCTGAGGATTGAACCTGGGACCAAGCAGATGCTCTACCACTGAACCACAGCCCCTCCCGACTTTGGTGGCCTCGGTGAAAAGCAATTAGAAGATAATAAATAATTGGATCAAGGAGGCGGATATGCCTCATGAAACGTGCAGTCTCCCGACTCCTCTCACGGTACAAAGCTAAGCTACGAAAGCCCAAACGTATTATTTAGTGTATTTTCAGGAGCTGAGCATTGTAGCCAATGACATACGATCCCTATGAAAAGTTGACGAGCTCAAGTAAAGCCTCGCACATCGTAAATTCCCACCCTGAGTGGACAAAGGCCCTGTCAAGTCTTATCATCTTTAGAATGAACGCGGGAGTCCTTGGCAAGATTCACTTCTAATTAAATTTTACTCTCCATTGAATGCTCCGTTGACATTCATCGCTTCTGGCAGAGGGAGGACAGCCTCGGGTAGGGTATTCCCATTTCTGGTAGTTTCTGGAGATCGTTGGCACTTCAATAAACATTCTCATATCTTCTCCCCCCTGCCCCTCCCCCCTGCAAAATAAGCCACTCTCTCCTCCTACCTTAAGGGGAAAAACCGGCCCACCCTCGCCTTGCTATTAGGAAGTCACCCACGTGACCGACTGAAGAATGAACCTGTCTAAACCACATCTCAGCCCATGCCTCCCACAAGCTAACGCAATTGCCCAGTGCAATTGGTGTGTTTTGATAGTAGGGGAAATAGTCAGACACAGGAGCCGTTTTTGGGACCAAAAAACAAACTACTGTTTCAGCTCCACTTTGGTTATGATTCACCTGTCTGAGGGCATTTCCCCACTCATCCCAATCCCCCCTATGCCACGCGCTGCTCTCAGTGCGCGGTATCCCTGGTGCACGCCCGGGCGTCCCCATCAAAAGGCGCCGTTTGCAAGAGCGCCAGGGATGCTGCGCGCTGAGGGGGCGCGACAGTGGCAGCGTCAGGGCAGCTGCGCTGTCACCGCCCCTGCCGTGGGGAGTACCCCGGGATCCTGCGCTACTTGAGGAGAGTAGCTCGGGGCTTAAGGTAAGTGGGGAAAGGCCCTGAGTGTATTCTGGAACAACCTCCCCAGAAAGTGATGCTTGGCCTTCTCACATCCAATTTGTAGGAGGCAGGTGAAGAGAGTTTTATTTAAGACTGCATTTGGCTAATGTAGGGGTTTTTTTTTTAATCTACTAGAAGTCCTAACTGAAATTTCAGATTATGATCTTTTAGGCATTTTTGTACAATTGTTAAATTTAGAAGAATAAGAATAAGAGTTTGGATTTATATCCCCCCTTTCTCTCCTGCAGGAGACTCAAAGGGGCTGACAATCTCCTTGCCCTTCCCCCCTCACAACAAACACCCTGTGAGGTGGGTGGGGCTGAGAGAGCTCCGAGAAGCTGTGACTAGCCCAAGGTCACCAAGCTGGCGTGTGTGGGAGTGTACAGGCTAATCTGAATTCCCCAGATAAGACTCCACAGCTCAAGCGGCAGAGCTGGGAATCAAACCCGGTTCCTCCAGATTAGATACACGAGCTCTTAATCTCCTACGCCACTGTTCCTCCTCCTTACAATTTACATTGTAAGCTACCTTGTTTTTAGGGTAGCCAGTTGTGGGTTGGGAAATATCTGAAGATTTGGGGGTGGAGCCAAAGGAGGGAGGGTTTTAGGGGTGGGAGGGAGCAGCTTCTGGGCCACGCAGCTGCCATGGTGGATGTCCCTGGCCACTTCGGGGATGGCCGGCCTGACTCTCTCCCCTGCAATGGGATCCCCCTCCCAAGAGGGAGAGATGGGATCTCCCTTGCAAAGAGGAGATGGCATTCCTCCTCAGAAAGGGAAATGGCGTTCCTCCCAGAGAGTTTCACGGGTCCCTGCTCATCATCTTCTAATCTCCTCTTTGCAAAAGGGAGAAGAAGAAGAGTTGGATTTATATCCCCTCCTTTCTTTCCTGTAGGAGAATCAAAGGGGCTGACACACTCCTTCCCCCCTCACAACAAACACAGTGTAAGGTAGGTGGGGCTGAGAGAGCTCCGAAGAACTGTGACTAGCCCAAGGTCACCCAGCTGGCGTGTGTGGGAGTGCACAGGCTAATCTGAATTCCCCAGATAAGTCTCCACAGCTCAAGTGGCAGAGCGGGGAATCAAACATGGTTCCTCCAGATTAGAGTACACCTGCTCTTAACCACTACGCCACTGCGAAGAGGTTGTTTCTAATTTTTTTCCTGCACCCCACCCTGACAGCTGGAGGTGGGATGCAGAGGAGGGGAATCGACTAAGATTCTGATTACCGCATCCACTGAATTCCTCAGACTCTTGGAATTCCTCAGTGACTCTTGGAAGTCACAAAATTACCAGGAGGGCAGATCATACGATCCCAGTTTCCCGCTGATCCCTATGATTTTTGCTGCGTACAGAGCAAACTGATCCCAGCAGGATATCAGAAGCTGACTCCCAGCTCAGGAGACACATTTAAGAAGTTACCTCTTGTTGTGTAAGGTATAAAGTCAACTGAGTCCAGTTTATTATCTCCTGTTGCATTCTCCCAGGCACAATCGCTTGACATTAATTGAACACAGCAGTTGTGACTGGCGAGAGGTGATGTCTGTGAGATGGCAGAATGAGGTAAAACTGCCTACTTTGGACTTGATTGACTTATACCTCACACAACATCTTACTTTGATTTTCAGAGTTAATGCAGTGGCTGCCCAGCGGTTCACTCATCCAGTGGTTTTCTTTACTGCAAAGACAATCCAGTTCTCACTCATGAGACCGAGAAAGGGACATTGGTCGAATCCCCACTTGAAATTTGCACGCAGATCCAAACCTGTTTGTTGTGAAACCGTGTCCTCTTCATCGGAGTTTCTCCCTCCCCACCGCAGCGAGCACACAGCAGACACACCCGGTTGCAGAACTCTTAGCAATCCCCACTACCAGGCTTCGCTGGTCTCCCCTGATTGGCTGGCATGCCTTGATGGGGCGGGACCTTTTCCCACTGTGGAAACGTACATTGTAGGGGCGAAATAAAAATAAAAACCAACATGTAAAGTTTAACGTTTAACTGTGCAAACAGTTAATCGTTACCTGTGTAAACCATTATTGATTCAAAGTTAAACATTTGACTGTTTAATGTTTGCATCCCCTTCTGCTGGCCAATCGCAAAAGCGGAAGCGAAACCAAGGAAAGGCTGCGCACGCACCACAGCGCTGATTGGCTGCCCGAATTCCACGTCACACTCCAGGGCGGGAAACGAGTCAGGGTTTCAACCCTCATCCCTCCCCTCGGATCAGCTCTGAACCGTGTCAATGGGGTCTGTGCCACTTGCAACCAGGTCCTGCCGGAACGCGGATTAACGGGGAGAACGAGCGCCAGAAACGGAATCTGCCACGCAAGCCATGGGGAGGTCGTCCCTCAAACCTGGTTAGTTTGTGTTCTGAAACCTGGTTAAGGCGGTAGTGGGAATTCAACCACTGGCAATTTTTGTGGGGTTCTGTGGGATCCTGTAACCATTGGATATCCTCTTGCTCATAACAAAGCTGATTGTCACTAGCTACCAGTGCCAGCTAGGGATGCCAGAGTCCAGGTCAAGGCCCATGGAGCATCCTCGGAGCCAGAGACCGCCAGCAGATTTTTGCTGGTAATATGGAGTGATGCAGTTCCCTAGATATGAGATCTTAAAGGTCAAGATCAAAATCTTGAACCTGATTTGAACTTCCACTAGCAACCAGAACAGCTGCCATAGTGCAGGTGTTATGTGCTCTCTCACGGACACACCAGTAGTCTGGAGGTGACCATCGCGTGGATTGCTGTGGCATGGTAAGATGCGTATCACTCCATGACACAGTGTGAAGTGATGGTCGGGTGGGGTATCTATTCTGTTTACCTCCCAGGGGTGTTAGACCGATTTCGAGGTCAATCGAACATCCTCGGAGCCAGGGACCACCAGCAGATTTTTGTCGGACTGAAGCATCCTCTGTCGGTAATTCGGGAAGAAGAAGAAGAAGAAGAAGAAGAAGAAGAAGAAGAAGAAGAAGAAGAAGAAGAAGAAGAAGAAGAAGAAGAAGAAGAAGCAGAAGAAGAAGCAGAAGCAGAAGCAGAAGCAGAAGCAGAAGCAGAAGCAGAAGCAGAGGCTGAGAGAGATCCAAAGAACTGTGACTAGCCCAACACTGGCATGTGTTGGAGTGCACAGGCTAATCTGGTTTACCAGATAAGCCTCCACAGCTCAAATGGCAGAGTAGGGAATCAAACCCGGTTCTCCAGATTAGAGTGCACCTGCTCTTAACCACTACACCATGCTGGCTCTCAATAAATGCGACCACGCCTTCTTGCCTTTCCTGAAAATTCCAGATTAAAATGAATTAAAAAAAATATCAGGAAGGAGATGAGCCAGTAGTGGTCAGGAAAACAGGTATAAGTCAATGGGAGGCATGTTGAAAAGATGAGTCTTCCTTACATGGTCTATCCCAGTGCTAACATTTCAGCCTTTGGCATTAACAGCTCAGGGCAGTGCCGGGAGCTGTTTTCTAGCCACAGGACATCAACAGAGATACTCGCATAACAGAAATGATGCACAGCTTGAGTGGCAGAGAGAGTTTGCTCCAGCAGTTTCATGCCAGTTCAGAACACAAGCAGTGATTTTGTCTTCCAAAAAAAAAAAATCAAGGATTGAGTTGGGGTGGGAGGGAATGCTATTCAGTTTGAATATCAGAGAAAAGGATGGAAGTGTGAGGAGCAGCAGTGGCGTAGGAGGTTAAGAGCTCGTGTATCTAATCTGGAGGAACCAGGTTTGATTCCCAGCTCTGCCGCCTGAGCTGTGGAGGCTTATCTGGGGAATTCAGATTAGCCTGTACACTCCCACACACGCCAGCTGGGTGACCTTGGGCTAGTCACAGCTTCTCGGAGCTCTCTCGGCCCCACCTACCTCACAGGGTGTTTGTTGTGAGGGGGAAGGGCAAGGAGATTGTCAGCCCCTTTGAGTCTCCTGCAGGAGAGAAAAAGGGGATATAAATCCTAACTCCTCCTCCTCCTCCTCCTCCTCCTCCTCCTTCTCTAAACGGATGGACGATCACAGATCTCTGGTCATTTGTAAAAGGCAAATTGGGGATGGGGCTGCTCAGAGAGAGAGGGGAAGGGGGAGGGCGGGGCTTAACCCCAACTCCAGATGGCCCACATTGCTCTTGTACATTAAAAAGTAGTATTAATAAGGCATTTTTAAAAGCTGAGGGGCCCTGACTGGGATCTCAACAGATCTCAGATGCTAAAGAAGACCAGTCCTGGTTAGTCCTTGGATAGGAGTCCCAGAGTTGCTATACCGAAGAAGGAAGTGGCAAACCACCTCTGAACCTCTCTGGCCTTGAAAACCCTATGGGGTCACCATAGCTCTATTGCGACTGGAAGGCACTTTACCCACACAAAAGCATAGAGTTGTGATTTTTTTTAAATGATCAGCAAAGCCTTGACAGACTGACAAGCTGAAATCAGGTCCCTCCTTAGCCCCAATCGGAATTGGGGCCAGATAATGTGCCCCAGTGTGGTGTAGTGGTTAAGAGGAGGTTGCATCTAATCTGGTGAACCACTCCTCCACATGAGAGGCAGATGATGATCTGGTGAACTCGATTTCCCCCCCGCTCCTCCACATGAAGCCTACTGGGTGACCTTGGGCTAGTCTCAGTTCTCTCAGAACTCTCTCAGCCCCACCTACCTCACAAGATGCCTGTTGTGAGACTAGGGAAGTTCTCCTTCTCCTTCTCCTTCTCCTTCTCCTTCTCCTTCTCCTCCTCCTCCTCCTCCTCCTCCAATATAAGGAATAATAGTGATAAGGGGGAAGTACACATTTATTTATTTAATGGCTGACAATGAAGAAATTGATGAAGATGTATTGTCGAAGGTTTTCACGGCCGGAATCACTGGGGTGCTGTGTGGTTTCCGGGCTGTATGGCCGTGTTCTAGCAGCATTCTCTCCTGACGTTTCGCTTGCATCTGTGGCTGGCATCTTCAGAGGATCTGATTTCACAGGGCCTGTAAGACTGTAAGTTGTTTTAATACTAATAGAGCCATAAGCTTGTACTGTGAATTATCGATGTTTTAAATTGTGCTCTACTTATATGATGTTAACCGCCCAGAGCCCTTCGGGAGAGGGCGGTATACAAAACTAATAAATAATAATAGATAAATAATAATCATAATGATAGAATCTCTCATGACAATAGGTCTGGAACATCAATCCCGAGTCAGAGCAATTGTCTCCCACTGTAACTGGACTCTGCCAAATCTCGATTTCCTTCAGCCCCGATTCTCAAACACCTGCCTCACAAACTAATCAAACTCCGGGAGTCCTCGCTTACCTGGCTGGCCCCACGTATGAGATTTAAGACAGGAGCATCTTTGGGGAGCGGCAAAATGAAAATAAAAGCCTCTCTTCTAAACAAGAACGTGCGCTGCGTCAAAGTTAAGTGAGTACCCGGAGGCGTCAGAGTCGAAACGGCCCAAATTGATTCGGCGGTAATAACAAAGTCAGTGAAATCGCCCGTCGGGCGGATTAACCCGTCATCCTTGGGAGTGAATGAAATAAAGCAGGTCTGCGGCAGGCAATTTTCCGCACAGGAAAGGAGTGCCATCGTCTGCTTTCAGGCAGTACACCCGGAAATCGAGTTTAGCCAAAATAGAAAGCGGTCTGTCAACTCCCTGATCTATTCTGATGCACACCGAAAGTGCTCTTTATTCAGTTAACTTGCTTCCTCGTTTCTATTCACGGTACTCTTAGCAGATGGCTCTCAGACAAGTTTTTTTTCCCCCCGTTACGTATTCTATTGAATTCCTGTCTCGCCATAAATACAGATGTCATTCGCATACTATATGAGATAGATCATTTCCCTTCTGCTGTTGTTTCAGGAGTGCGGCACATATTATGTGACAGCAAACGCATGTCTGACACCCTGTATGCATGTAGCGGATAACCATAGAAGATCCCAGCTCTCTGGCACATGTAGGTGTGCAAATCCCACACTGGAAGAGTTCCTTATGTGGATTGCTCATGAAGAAGAAGAAGAAGAAGAAGAAGAAGAAGAAGAAGAAGAAGAAGAAGAAGAAGAAGAAGAAGAAGAAGAACAACAACAACAGCAACAACAACAACAACAACAGCAACAACAACAACAACAACAACAAGAAGAAGAAGAACAAGAAGAACAAGAACAAGAACAAGAAGACGACGACGACGAAGACGAAGACGACAAAGATGACGAAGATGATGATAAAGAAGAAGAAGATGATGATGATGATGAAGAAGATGATAATGATGATTTTGGATTTATATCCCACCTTTCCCTCCTGCAAGGAGACTCAAAGGGGCTTACAAACTCCTTCCCTTCCCCTCCCCACAACAGACACCTTGTGAGACAGGTGGGGGGGTGAGAGAGTGCTGAAGAACTGTGACTAGCCCAGCAGAAATGTAGGAGTGCGGAAACACATCTAGTCCACCAGATAAGCCTCCGCCATTCAGGTGGAGGAGTGGGGAGTCAAACCCAGTTCTCCAGATTAGAATCCACCTGCTCTTAACCACTACACCACGCTGCTCTTAGCCACTGCACCATGCTGAACAAATAGTTTTGTCCCAGCATAGGAACTGGTACAAACAACTACACAACTACGCAACTCAAGCTTTTATTGACTGAGTCACAGCCTCCTTGAGAACAATGATTTAATGGATGTTGGGTTGGAAATACATCTTAACTTGGCAGACGTAATCTCAGCCAGCAGAGGCAGTGACTGTGTAGCAAGGAGACAATTGCAGGGAAGCATCAACAGATGCTACCTCAAGCAATTCCTTTTCCCAGCTAGGATTATTTCTAATTATTCCTGGGTCGTTTCTGCACAGTCCAAATATCCCAGGTTGAACAAGGGATATATCCCGGTTTGGCCAAGAAGTTCGCACAGTTCCCGGTCCTAAAGCGGGTTTGTCCCGAGATATTTCCCTCATCCCAGGATTTTCAAAAATCACCAATTTGGCGATTCTGTTCAAAAATCCTGGGTTGAACTCGCTACCATGCAAACACCATGGGAGCAGAACCAGTTCATTTTTCCCATCCAGCCACCTGATCTCCCTGCCCCGCCACTCGCCCCCCTGATCTTCATTTCCCCCCGCTCACTGTGGGTCGACCAATCAGAAGATGTTCATTCAAGCTGCTGCCCAAAACAACAGCCAATCAGAGCGCAGGAGACCGGGGATGTTTGCGCATGCACTGATACACTTGCGGTGTAAATACAAAAGACCCAGCCTTGAGCAAAACAAACTGGAGTATTTTCTCCCTGTCTTCACTTGATTCCTTTAGAGAAATGGGCAGCCATGCAAAGGGAGAAACTGGGATAAAATAGACCTGGATTGTAAGATACCAATTATAACTGGTATAATTGTGCCGTGCAGAAACAGCCATGGAATCAAAATGTTGTTTAGATATTCCTCCTTGCAATAGAATGGCCTGCCAGGAGTCTTCTCGGAAAGCTAAAGAGTAGAAGAAGAAGAAGAAGAAGAAGAAGAAGAAGAAGAAGAAGAAGAAGAAGAAGAAGAAGAAGAAGAAGAAGAAGAAGAAGAAGAAGAAGAAGAAAAGGAGTTTGGATTTATATCCCCCCTTTCTCTCCTGCAGGATAATCAAAGGGGCTTACAATCTCCTTGCCCTTCCCCCCTCACAACAAACACCCTGTGAGGTAGGTGGGGCTGAGAGAGCTCCGAAAAGCTGTGACTAGCCCAAGGTCACCCAGCTGGCATGTGTGGGAGTGTACAGGCTAACGTGAATTCCCCAGATAAGCCTCCACAGCTCAGGCGGCAGAGCGGGGAATCAAACCCGGTTCCTCCAGATTAGATACACGAGCTCTTAACCTCCTACGCTCTGGGTTGGGAAATACATGGCGATTTTGGGGGTGGAGCCGGAGGAAGGTAGGGTTTTGTGGAGGGGGGAGACCTAAGCAGGGTATAAAGTCCATCCTCCAAAGCAGCCATTCTCTCCAGGGGGACTGGTCTTGGTTTAATAGTGGGAGATCTCCAGGTGCTACCTGGAAATTGGCAACTCTACTAAAGGGCTGGTTGGGCCTACTGTAATACAGTGGAAGAGAGTAGAACTGGATATGAATAAATGGAGTTATAGGTGTGCTGTATGATCCTGTAATCGTGTAATGATCCCATTTATCCAAACTCTGCTTCAGGAAATATTTAAATGTTCCCCACAGCACTGAAGAAAGCGTGGGGCCTGATTGCAGAGATCTCTGTGTTGAATTTAACTACCTAACATTAATTTTTTTTTTTTAAAACAGTTGCCAAGTTTCTTCTTCTCCCTTTTTTTAATGGCGAACTTATTCAAGGGAAATAAACATTTATCATCAGTGCGTTTGTGTTCCCCTCTCAGCCTGTTTATGAATCGCTGCTACCAGGATTAGATGTTGATTAGATATAATGGCCACTAATGATGCTATCTACTAAATTAAGGCAGCTGTTAGGGGAGTTGTACTTAAAAATACTTCATGTGGTAAATCTCCGGAGGAACGTGCCAAACGGAGGTGACGCCATCTGCACTGACGGTGATAAATTAACCGTGACCTGGAGTGTTGAGGGCAATATGGATGTTCTCCTGGTTCAGTTCAGAAGTTTCTACTGATGGTTGACATCTTGAACGAGAACTTTGGAAAGGATTCCATGAACAGTTTCCAGTCGATACGGAAGAAATTTGGCTCCTGTGAGATATTTTTCAGTTGCACAACTCATCTGTTCTGAAGTCAGTCTTATGAAGTCAGTCGTATCTTCGAGACCGCATCACCCCATATGTCCCTACATGGCCTCTTCGTTCAGTGGAGGCCAATTTATTGGTGGTCCCTCGCCCCTCGATGATGCGGCTGGCCTCCACACGGGCCAGGGCCTTTACGGCTCTGGCCCCGGCCTGGTGGAACGCTCTTCCACCAGCTGTCCGGGCCCTGCGGGACTTCAGTGAGTTCCACAGGGCCTGTAAGACGGAGCTGTTCCGCCGGGCCTTTGGAGGGACCAGCCGCTGATGGTGCCCCCTCCCCTCTTCCCTGGCCTATCCTTGGGACTGTACCATCTGACGGGATCGGCCGTTCCTCTCTTGGGGGAAGGATTTAATGTCGGGTTATGGGGCGCCATCTACACCCATATTTATACTTGGAACTTTATTTAAGAGTTTACACTAAGTTAGTCCTCGCTGCTTTTATAGGTTTTATCTAATTTATGATGGTTTTATGATTGTACTTATTGTATGTTGTGCACCGCCCAGAGCCCCTCGAAGACGGGGCGGTATAAAAGTTGAAAGTATAAATAAATAAATAAATAAAATGACATTTATTGTGTTGGCCGGCAGTAGAAGAGCTACTGGACTTGAACCTTGAGATGATTACGTTGTTAGATCCCACTTGTCCTCCTAGAAGCCATATCTTCCTCTTCCTCGCTGTATCCTCACAACTACCCCATAGAACAGGTTAGGAAATGAGAAAATGTGTGGGCCAAAATCCCCCAGGGAGCTTCATGACTGAGTGAATCTGAGTCACCTGCAAAGTTGAGGTTGGAACTTGTCTATCTGAACCATTGTCACCTATTCTCCCTTTCATCCTGTTGTTGATTCTTGGAGTACATGATCATCCAGGAGTAGTGTTTCACGGAGATTAATGGCCTTCTTTATGAAAGGGGGGAGAGTACATGGTCCCTTCTGCACAGGCAACACAAACGGGTTAAATGAAACTGTGTTGCCTGTCTTGTCGTTCGCACAGTCGGTGCACGGGCCATCTGGGATTGCTGGGACCCCATCAACATGATGCAGGATGTTTTGAACAAGAATTGCTTTGTTTCCCTGTGAAACCCACATCCAAGAATCCCCGTCACCCAAGAATTCACTTCTTCACAAACATACCGGCACAAAATGGTGGCCATCTATAGAATCCACCATAATGGTGGATGGACGGAAATGGAATGCTTTCTGCTCACTTGATTGCTGCCTCTTTCCCACCTCCTGTTTTCTCTTGTTATTTAAGTGTTTAGCCACTTGTGTGTGTGTGTGTGTGTGTGTGTGTGTGTGTGTGTGTATTTGATCTGCATCAGTGGCGTTCCATCACGATCCCAGTTCATGCTCTATTAATTTTTACCTGGTGCTTCTATGAGCGTTTGTACGGTGGTCTTTTCATTAAAAACAATATCAATCAGCACATATTTTCATGCACAATTTCTTTTTCAGGTTCTTCCTCTCTGAAAATCCCTTATCGATCACAAGTGTCCACGCCCACCATCCTACATGTTCCGTCCTGCCCCTCTTCCTCAATCCACCATTATCCTCATCCTCTTTAAAAACATGCGACAAATTGTTGAGGCCAGCTCATGGGCGATAGGAAGTGACCAAAATCAATATAACTCAAAATCAATAGTCCTTGTACTTCAGCCAAAATAAAATTTATGCCAAAATGATACAAGCATCCTTACTCCCTCTCTCTCTCTCTCTCTCTCTCTCTCTCTCTCTCTCTCTCTCTCTCTCTCTCTCTGCTACTCGTAGATATTTTCGTGCAGCTTTTTTCTCTTGGTTGCTCTGATTTAACGATAATGCCTTCATTTGAGTTTTGGTACAGTGTGGATTGAACGAGACAATTAAGTTCTTCAGGGGAGGAACATGATCTCAATTATAACATTATACAGAAAGCAGCATTTGGAGTAGTTTTCATTTTTTTCTGTGCAGTGTTTTCTTTGATTTGCTGATAAAACTGGGGTTTAATGTATTGTCGAAGGCTTTCACGGCCAGAATCACTGGGTTGCTGTGTGGTTTCCAGGCTGTATGGCCATGTTCTAGCAGCATTCTCTCCTGACGTTTCACCTGCATCTGTGGCTGGCATCTTCAGAGGATCTGATAGTAGGAATGGAAAGCAAGAGGAGTATATATACTGTGAGGTCAAAAGGTGAGGCCCTCTGAATAGAGTAGCCTGGTATGTGAGTCACAAAGAAGTCTGTAGCCTGGGAGTAACAATGAAGATAGCAAGGTCAATAGGTGAATGCATCTGAATAGAAGTATCCTGGTCTTTGTTTCCTTTGATTGCTATTGTCTATAGTTGTCCTGTGTTTGTGTGGAGCTGATTAGTCACTGGCAGCCAAATTCTGTTCATTTTCATGGAAAGGGATTTAGGTGTCTTAGTTGATAGTTCCATGGGAATGTCAACTCAATGCATGGCAGCTGTAAAAAGGCAAACTGTATGCTGGGGATCATTAGAAAAGGAATTGATAATAAAACTGCAAAGATTGTCATGCCCTTATATAAAGCAGTGGTGCGACCGCACTTGGAGTACTGTGTCCAGTTCTGGTCGCCGCATCTCAAAAAGGATATTGAGGAGATAGAAAAAGTGCAGAGAAGGGCAACAAGGATGATTGAGGGACTGGAGCACCTTCCCTATGAGGAGAGGCTACAGCGTTTGGGACTCTTTAGTTTGGTGGGGGGGGGGGGTTGGGGGGGGGGGGGGGGGGGGGGGGGGGGGGGGGGGGGGGGGGGGGGTGGGGGGGGGGGGGGGTGGGGGGGGGTGGGGGGTGGGGGGGGGTGGGGGGGGGGCGGGGGGTGGGGGGGGGGAGGGGGGGCGAGGGGGGGGGGGGGGGGGGGGGGGGGGCGGTTGGGGGGGGGGGGGTTGGGGGGGGGGGGGGGTTGCGGGGGGGGGGGGTGGGGGGGGGGGGGGGTGGGGGGGGGGGGGGGTGGGGGGGAGGGGGGGTGGGGGGGGGGGGGGGTGGGGGGGGGGGGGGGTGGGGGGGGGGGGGGGTGGGGGGGGGGGGGGGTGGGGGGGGGGGGGGGTGGGGGGGGGGGGGGGTGGGGGGGGGGGGGGGTGGGGGGGGGGGGGGGTGGGGGGGGGGGGGGGTGGGGGGGGGGGGGGGTGGGGGGGGGGGGGGGTGGGGGGGGGGGGGGGTGGGGGGGGGGGGGGGTGGGGGGGGGGGGGGGTGGGGGGGGGGGGGGGTGGGGGGGGGGGGGGGTGGGGGGGGGGGGGGGTGGGGGGGGGGGGGGGTGGGGGGGGGGGGGGGTGGGGGGGGGGGGGGGTGGGGGGGGGGGGGGGTGGGGGGGGGGGGGGGTGGGGGGGGGGGGGGGTGGGGGGGGGGGGGGGTGGGGGGGGGGGGGGGTGGGGGGGGGGGGGGGTGGGGGGGGGGGGGGGTGGGGGGGGGGGGGGGTGGGGGGGGGGGGGGGTGGGGGGGGGGGGGGGTGGGGGGGGGGGGGGGTGGGGGGGGGGGGGGGTGGGGGGGGGGGGGGGTGGGGGGGGGGGGGGGTGGGGGGGGGGGGGGGTGGGGGGGGGGGGGGGTGGGGGGGGGGGGGGGTGGGGGGGGGGGGGGGTGGGGGGGGGGGGGGGTGGGGGGGGGGGGGGGTGGGGGGGGGGGGGGGTGGGGGGGGGGGGGGGTGGGGGGGGGGGGGGGTGGGGGGGGGGGGGGGTGGGGGGGGGGGGGGGTGGGGGGGGGGGGGGGTGGGGGGGGGGGGGGGTGGGGGGGGGGGGGGGTGGGGGGGGGGGGGGGTGGGGGGGGGGGGGGGTGGGGGGGGGGGGGGGTGGGGGGGGGGGGGGGTGGGGGGGGGGGGGGGTGGGGGGGGGGGGGGGTGGGGGGGGGGGGGGGTGGGGGGGGGGGGGGGTGGGGGGGGGGGGGGGTGGGGGGGGGGGGGGGTGGGGGGGGGGGGGGGTGGGGGGGGGGGGGGGTGGGGGGGGGGGGGGGTGGGGGGGGGGGGGGGTGGGGGGGGGGGGGGGTGGGGGGGGGGGGGGGTGGGGGGGGGGGGGGGTGGGGGGGGGGGGGGGTGGGGGGGGGGGGGGGTGGGGGGGGGGGGGGGTGGGGGGGGGGGGGGGTGGGGGGGGGGGGGGGTGGGGGGGGGGGGGGGTGGGGGGGGGGGGGGGTGGGGGGGGGGGGGGGTGGGGGGGGGGGGGGGTGGGGGGGGGGGGGGGTGGGGGGGGGGGGGGGTGGGGGGGGGGGGGGGTGGGGGGGGGGGGGGGTGGGGGGGGGGGGGGGTGGGGGGGGGGGGGGGTGGGGGGGGGGGGGGGTGGGGGGGGGGGGGGGTGGGGGGGGGGGGGGGTGGGGGGGGGGGGGGGTGGGGGGGGGGGGGGGTGGGGGGGGGGGGGGGTGGGGGGGGGGGGGGGTGGGGGGGGGGGGGGGTGGGGGGGGGGGGGGGTGGGGGGGGGGGGGGGTGGGGGGGGGGGGGGGTGGGGGGGGGGGGGGGTGGGGGGGGGGGGGGGTGGGGGGGGGGGGGGGTGGGGGGGGGGGGGGGTGGGGGGGGGGGGGGGTGGGGGGGGGGGGGGGTGGGGGGGGGGGGGGGTGGGGGGGGGGGGGGGTGGGGGGGGGGGGGGGTGGGGGGGGGGGGGGGTGGGGGGGGGGGGGGGTGGGGGGGGGGGGGGGTGGGGGGGGGGGGGGGTGGGGGGGGGGGGGGGTGGGGGGGGGGGGGGGTGGGGGGGGGGGGGGGTGGGGGGGGGGGGGGGTGGGGGGGGGGGGGGGTGGGGGGGGGGGGGGGTGGGGGGGGGGGGGGGTGGGGGGGGGGGGGGGTGGGGGGGGGGGGGGGTGGGGGGGGGGGGGGGTGGGGGGGGGGGGGGGTGGGGGGGGGGGGGGGTGGGGGGGGGGGGGGGTGGGGGGGGGGGGGGGTGGGGGGGGGGGGGGGTGGGGGGGGGGGGGGGTGGGGGGGGGGGGGGGTGGGGGGGGGGGGGGGTGGGGGGGGGGGGGGGTGGGGGGGGGGGGGGGTGGGGGGGGGGGGGGGTGGGGGGGGGGGGGGGTGGGGGGGGGGGGGGGTGGGGGGGGGGGGGGGTGGGGGGGGGGGGGGGTGGGGGGGGGGGGGGGTGGGGGGGGGGGGGGGTGGGGGGGGGGGGGGGTGGGGGGGGGGGGGGGTGGGGGGGGGGGGGGGTGGGGGGGGGGGGGGGTGGGGGGGGGGGGGGGTGGGGGGGGGGGGGGGTGGGGGGGGGGGGGGGTGGGGGGGGGGGGGGGTGGGGGGGGGGGGGGGTGGGGGGGGGGGGGGGTGGGGGGGGGGGGGGGTGGGGGGGGGGGGGGGTGGGGGGGGGGGGGGGTGGGGGGGGGGGGGGGTGGGGGGGGGGGGGGGTGGGGGGGGGGGGGGGTGGGGGGGGGGGGGGGTGGGGGGGGGGGGGGGTGGGGGGGGGGGGGGGTGGGGGGGGGGGGGGGTGGGGGGGGGGGGGGGTGGGGGGGGGGGGGGGTGGGGGGGGGGGGGGGTGGGGGGGGGGGGGGGTGGGGGGGGGGGGGGGTGGGGGGGGGGGGGGGTGGGGGGGGGGGGGGGTGGGGGGGGGGGGGGGTGGGGGGGGGGGGGGGTGGGGGGGGGGGGGGGTGGGGGGGGGGGGGGGTGGGGGGGGGGGGGGGTGGGGGGGGGGGGGGGTGGGGGGGGGGGGGGGTGGGGGGGGGGGGGGGTGGGGGGGGGGGGGGGTGGGGGGGGGGGGGGGTGGGGGGGGGGGGGGGTGGGGGGGGGGGGGGGTGGGGGGGGGGGGGGGTGGGGGGGGGGGGGGGTGGGGGGGGGGGGGGGTGGGGGGGGGGGGGGGTGGGGGGGGGGGGGGGTGGGGGGGGGGGGGGGTGGGGGGGGGGGGGGGTGGGGGGGGGGGGGGGTGGGGGGGGGGGGGGGTGGGGGGGGGGGGGGGTGGGGGGGGGGGGGGGTGGGGGGGGGGGGGGGTGGGGGGGGGGGGGGGTGGGGGGGGGGGGGGGTGGGGGGGGGGGGGGGTGGGGGGGGGGGGGGGTGGGGGGGGGGGGGGGTGGGGGGGGGGGGGGGTGGGGGGGGGGGGGGGTGGGGGGGGGGGGGGGTGGGGGGGGGGGGGGGTGGGGGGGGGGGGGGGTGGGGGGGGGGGGGGGTGGGGGGGGGGGGGGGTGGGGGGGGGGGGGGGTGGGGGGGGGGGGGGGTGGGGGGGGGGGGGGGTGGGGGGGGGGGGGGGTGGGGGGGGGGGGGGGTGGGGGGGGGGGGGGGTGGGGGGGGGGGGGGGTGGGGGGGGGGGGGGGTGGGGGGGGGGGGGGGTGGGGGGGGGGGGGGGTGGGGGGGGGGGGGGGTGGGGGGGGGGGGGGGTGGGGGGGGGGGGGGGTGGGGGGGGGGGGGGGTGGGGGGGGGGGGGGGTGGGGGGGGGGGGGGGTGGGGGGGGGGGGGGGTGGGGGGGGGGGGGGGTGGGGGGGGGGGGGGGTGGGGGGGGGGGGGGGTGGGGGGGGGGGGGGGTGGGGGGGGGGGGGGGTGGGGGGGGGGGGGGGTGGGGGGGGGGGGGGGTGGGGGGGGGGGGGGGTGGGGGGGGGGGGGGGTGGGGGGGGGGGGGGGTGGGGGGGGGGGGGGGTGGGGGGGGGGGGGGGTGGGGGGGGGGGGGGGTGGGGGGGGGGGGGGGTGGGGGGGGGGGGGGGTGGGGGGGGGGGGGGGTGGGGGGGGGGGGGGGTGGGGGGGGGGGGGGGTGGGGGGGGGGGGGGGTGGGGGGGGGGGGGGGTGGGGGGGGGGGGGGGTGGGGGGGGGGGGGGGTGGGGGGGGGGGGGGGTGGGGGGGGGGGGGGGTGGGGGGGGGGGGGGGTGGGGGGGGGGGGGGGTGGGGGGGGGGGGGGGTGGGGGGGGGGGGGGGTGGGGGGGGGGGGGGGTGGGGGGGGGGGGGGGTGGGGGGGGGGGGGGGTGGGGGGGGGGGGGGGTGGGGGGGGGGGGGGGTGGGGGGGGGGGGGGGTGGGGGGGGGGGGGGGTGGGGGGGGGGGGGGGTGGGGGGGGGGGGGGGTGGGGGGGGGGGGGGGTGGGGGGGGGGGGGGGTGGGGGGGGGGGGGGGTGGGGGGGGGGGGGGGTGGGGGGGGGGGGGGGTGGGGGGGGGGGGGGGTGGGGGGGGGGGGGGGTGGGGGGGGGGGGGGGTGGGGGGGGGGGGGGGTGGGGGGGGGGGGGGGTGGGGGGGGGGGGGGGTGGGGGGGGGGGGGGGTGGGGGGGGGGGGGGGTGGGGGGGGGGGGGGGTGGGGGGGGGGGGGGGTGGGGGGGGGGGGGGGTGGGGGGGGGGGGGGGTGGGGGGGGGGGGGGGTGGGGGGGGGGGGGGGTGGGGGGGGGGGGGGGTGGGGGGGGGGGGGGGTGGGGGGGGGGGGGGGTGGGGGGGGGGGGGGGTGGGGGGGGGGGGGGGTGGGGGGGGGGGGGGGTGGGGGGGGGGGGGGGTGGGGGGGGGGGGGGGTGGGGGGGGGGGGGGGTGGGGGGGGGGGGGGGTGGGGGGGGGGGGGGGTGGGGGGGGGGGGGGGTGGGGGGGGGGGGGGGTGGGGGGGGGGGGGGGTGGGGGGGGGGGGGGGTGGGGGGGGGGGGGGGTGGGGGGGGGGGGGGGTGGGGGGGGGGGGGGGTGGGGGGGGGGGGGGGTGGGGGGGGGGGGGGGTGGGGGGGGGGGGGGGTGGGGGGGGGGGGGGGTGGGGGGGGGGGGGGGTGGGGGGGGGGGGGGGTGGGGGGGGGGGGGGGTGGGGGGGGGGGGGGGTGGGGGGGGGGGGGGGTGGGGGGGGGGGGGGGTGGGGGGGGGGGGGGGTGGGGGGGGGGGGGGGTGGGGGGGGGGGGGGGTGGGGGGGGGGGGGGGTGGGGGGGGGGGGGGGTGGGGGGGGGGGGGGGTGGGGGGGGGGGGGGGTGGGGGGGGGGGGGGGTGGGGGGGGGGGGGGGTGGGGGGGGGGGGGGGTGGGGGGGGGGGGGGGTGGGGGGGGGGGGGGGTGGGGGGGGGGGGGGGTGGGGGGGGGGGGGGGTGGGGGGGGGGGGGGGTGGGGGGGGGGGGGGGTGGGGGGGGGGGGGGGTGGGGGGGGGGGGGGGTGGGGGGGGGGGGGGGTGGGGGGGGGGGGGGGTGGGGGGGGGGGGGGGTGGGGGGGGGGGGGGGTGGGGGGGGGGGGGGGTGGGGGGGGGGGGGGGTGGGGGGGGGGGGGGGTGGGGGGGGGGGGGGGTGGGGGGGGGGGGGGGTGGGGGGGGGGGGGGGTGGGGGGGGGGGGGGGTGGGGGGGGGGGGGGGTGGGGGGGGGGGGGGGTGGGGGGGGGGGGGGGTGGGGGGGGGGGGGGGTGGGGGGGGGGGGGGGTGGGGGGGGGGGGGGGTGGGGGGGGGGGGGGGTGGGGGGGGGGGGGGGTGGGGGGGGGGGGGGGTGGGGGGGGGGGGGGGTGGGGGGGGGGGGGGGTGGGGGGGGGGGGGGGTGGGGGGGGGGGGGGGTGGGGGGGGGGGGGGGTGGGGGGGGGGGGGGGTGGGGGGGGGGGGGGGTGGGGGGGGGGGGGGGTGGGGGGGGGGGGGGGTGGGGGGGGGGGGGGGTGGGGGGGGGGGGGGGTGGGGGGGGGGGGGGGTGGGGGGGGGGGGGGGTGGGGGGGGGGGGGGGTGGGGGGGGGGGGGGGTGGGGGGGGGGGGGGGTGGGGGGGGGGGGGGGTGGGGGGGGGGGGGGGTGGGGGGGGGGGGGGGTGGGGGGGGGGGGGGGTGGGGGGGGGGGGGGGTGGGGGGGGGGGGGGGTGGGGGGGGGGGGGGGTGGGGGGGGGGGGGGGTGGGGGGGGGGGGGGGTGGGGGGGGGGGGGGGTGGGGGGGGGGGGGGGTGGGGGGGGGGGGGGGTGGGGGGGGGGGGGGGTGGGGGGGGGGGGGGGTGGGGGGGGGGGGGGGTGGGGGGGGGGGGGGGTGGGGGGGGGGGGGGGTGGGGGGGGGGGGGGGTGGGGGGGGGGGGGGGTGGGGGGGGGGGGGGGTGGGGGGGGGGGGGGGTGGGGGGGGGGGGGGGTGGGGGGGGGGGGGGGTGGGGGGGGGGGGGGGTGGGGGGGGGGGGGGGTGGGGGGGGGGGGGGGTGGGGGGGGGGGGGGGTGGGGGGGGGGGGGGGTGGGGGGGGGGGGGGGTGGGGGGGGGGGGGGGTGGGGGGGGGGGGGGGTGGGGGGGGGGGGGGGTGGGGGGGGGGGGGGGTGGGGGGGGGGGGGGGTGGGGGGGGGGGGGGGTGGGGGGGGGGGGGGGTGGGGGGGGGGGGGGGTGGGGGGGGGGGGGGGTGGGGGGGGGGGGGGGTGGGGGGGGGGGGGGGTGGGGGGGGGGGGGGGTGGGGGGGGGGGGGGGTGGGGGGGGGGGGGGGTGGGGGGGGGGGGGGGTGGGGGGGGGGGGGGGTGGGGGGGGGGGGGGGTGGGGGGGGGGGGGGGTGGGGGGGGGGGGGGGTGGGGGGGGGGGGGGGTGGGGGGGGGGGGGGGTGGGGGGGGGGGGGGGTGGGGGGGGGGGGGGGTGGGGGGGGGGGGGGGTGGGGGGGGGGGGGGGTGGGGGGGGGGGGGGGTGGGGGGGGGGGGGGGTGGGGGGGGGGGGGGGTGGGGGGGGGGGGGGGTGGGGGGGGGGGGGGGTGGGGGGGGGGGGGGGTGGGGGGGGGGGGGGGTGGGGGGGGGGGGGGGTGGGGGGGGGGGGGGGTGGGGGGGGGGGGGGGTGGGGGGGGGGGGGGGTGGGGGGGGGGGGGGGTGGGGGGGGGGGGGGGTGGGGGGGGGGGGGGGTGGGGGGGGGGGGGGGTGGGGGGGGGGGGGGGTGGGGGGGGGGGGGGGTGGGGGGGGGGGGGGGTGGGGGGGGGGGGGGGTGGGGGGGGGGGGGGGTGGGGGGGGGGGGGGGTGGGGGGGGGGGGGGGTGGGGGGGGGGGGGGGTGGGGGGGGGGGGGGGTGGGGGGGGGGGGGGGTGGGGGGGGGGGGGGGTGGGGGGGGGGGGGGGTGGGGGGG